>NW_028151631.1:52500-68759 GCF_964638095.1 Poromitra crassiceps | reverse complement strand
CCTCAGCCCTGGACCATGGAGCCCCTCTCTCCTCAGCCCTGGACCATGGAGCCCCTCTCTCCTCAGCCCTGGACCAAGCCCCTCTCCTCAGCCCTGGACCAAGCCCCTCTCTCCTCAGCCCTGGACCATGGAGCCCCTCTCTCCTCAGCCCTGGACCAAGCCCCTCTCCTCAGCCCTTGACCAAGCCCCTCTCTCCCCAGCCCTGGACCAAGCCCCTCACTCCCCAGCCCTGGACCATGGAGCCCCTCTCTCCTCAGCCCTGGACCATGGAGCCCCTCTCTCCTCAGCCCTGGACCATGGAGCCCCTCTCTCCTCAGCCCTGGACCATGGAGCCCCTCTCTCCTCAGCCCTGGACCATGGAGCATTTGGCACCAGCCTTCACTTTCATCATCATCGCCTCATCTCCTCGTCTTGCTGACCCTTAGGGGAATACGACAGGGAGGGAGAATGAGCGAGTGACTATGAGAGAGAGGGAGAGAGAGAGAGAGAGAGGGAAGATGAGCGACCCAGCCAGGCAATCATGCCGCCGACATTATTGGCGAACAATCAGCCTGTTCCTACCAGCCAATCATAGTCTGACCCCTGTGGCTAGCCTCCGCTTGATTGGCTGACTGTGTTCCCACGGTGCCCCCGAGTGCTTCACGGTTTAATGATCCCTCTTTTTCTCTTTCCACCTCTATCTGGCGTGGATCTTTTTTCTCCTAAAGCTGTCTTTTCTCTCTTTTCTATCTATCGCTCTCACGCAATTTAATGCTCTTTCTCCTCCCTCTTTACCTCTGTCTGTGAATCAGCCGGCCAATAAGGCATGACAAGAGGCCAGAGGGAATTGTGGGTATTTGAGTTTATCGCGGGTCACAGAGAGAGAGAGAGAGCAAATTACAGTCAGTCGGGTTTAATAGAGATGTATTACCACACAGATAATATTTTAGGGCTTGTTTGATTGACAGGTCCTTGACTCTACTAGTGTGTATGTGTGTGTATGAGTGAGATAAAGAGAGGGAGAACGCGCGCGCACAAGATATAGGGGGGGAGATAAGTACTATCTTCATTATCAAATCATCCCAGGTCTACAGTGACAGACATTTGGTGAAATTTCACGTGTCCTTTTTATCCTGGCATTTACTGAAGAGAATTAATTTTGCTGACACGTAAGTATAAGTATATAATTTGCTAGAATTGATGACAATTGATGACAATGAATATAATTTACTCCACACGGAAGCAGGAGAAATTACTCCTTTGGAAATTAACCTTTTGAATTTGGGGACGATTGCTTAGCTCAATAAAATATTTTGGTATATTTGAAGTTAAATCATGTCGTTTGTGCGTTTGGGAGGTTTTCATGATGAAATAGGCCTCAAGGACAAATTATGTAATAGCATAGGACAGAAATATGAATACATTAGAGAGAGAGATAGACTAACACAAAGCCCTCCTCCCTTGTGCAACTTGTTTGAGGTTATTGAGAAGTCAGTCTGAGAGAGAAAGATAGGAGACAGACGGACAGACAGACAGAGGTTGATAGACAGGGAGTCCTTATTTCCCCCTTGTGTCCTCTGTAACTTCCTCTTTTACTTCACATGTTTGCTAGAGAGGCATTTCTTCTGCCATCAGCAGTGGTCGGTACACACGTGCGCGCGCGCGCACACACACACACACACACACACACACTCACACACTGCAGGTTAGCCCATCAACATTCTGTTCCACAGTTACTCCCCACGGTGCTCTCACCCTTCCTCTCACTTGGTCAAACCCTTCTTCTTCTTCTTCTTCATCTTCATCATCCTCATCATCATCATATATCAGTCTTTGGTTGAGCTCAGCTACTTACTTTAACTGGCTCTTCGTAGAAACAGAACAGAGGAGCAGAGCTAACAATGGGTCCATGTATCAACAGTTGCGTATCGTGTATGTATGAAAGTAAGTCTGATAGAAGATGGCTGTCTTTCTCTGCTTTCCGGCTTAGTCTTTGACACTAGCACCGTCCAAATGTCTGGGCTGATGATTGCGTATGTCCTCTGATATGGCATTTGTTGTGTGTGTGTGTGAGAGAGAGAGGTGGGGGCTAGAGAGAGATGCGTATGTCATGCACCTTGAGATTCACCCCCTCTGAGACTTAAATCAAGGCTGGGCCTAAGCAGCTTAGCTGGAGTGTTTTTGATTGTCTCATCACCCAATAGGGGTTTCATCACCCAATGTCAGCACCCAATAGGGCTTTTCAAAGTCTGAGTCTGTGGGCCTCCCTTCAGACAAAGCTTGGAAAAAGGAAACAGTACAATTCCCCCAAAACGACTATACTGTAGGCTATCTCTGAACTCTCTCTTTAACCAAGGGCAACACAAATGCGGTCATCAAAAAGGCCCAATCCAGGCTGTTCTTCCTCAGGAAGTTGAAATCCTTTGAGGTCAGCAGAACACTGTTCAATATGTTTTACCAGAGCACCGTGGCCAGCATATTGTTCTATGCTGTGGTGTGCTGGGGCAACAGCATCACCACAGATGATCAAAACAGAGTAAACAAGCTGGTCAAAAAAGCAGGATCAATTATAGGCATCATCCCTGACTCACTAGAATCTATTGTACAGGAGAGAACCAGGAGGAAGGAAACTCATGTCCATTCTTGATAATAACGGTCATCCTCTGTATCACATCTTTGACAGCGTGCGGAGTAGGTTTAGTGGCCGTTTTTTTAATGAAATGTACCCTATTCTTATGTGATTATTGTATATTCCTTTGTGGACTTTGTTTTTATGTTGTGCAAGTGACCAACACAATTTCCCCTTTGGGGATCAACAAAGTTAATCAATCAATCAAAACCAAATCACACACATTTAGGCTATTCTATGTGATCTCCTTTTGATAACTAATGCAATAGTTCCCCCCCCCCCCCCCCACTTCCATTCACTGAGCCTCCCCTGAAGCTGTTTTGAGCCGCCCGGGAAGGCCCGCCTACCACTTTGAAAACTAAGCTAGGCTAAGGCTTACCCAAACGTTGGGAATTGCTGGAAACTGTCAATGTACAGTTGATCTACTTGGGTTTGATACTTTTATATTACCCAACTTCACAGACAAAACAGCTAGCCAATTTGAAACAGCCACTACATGCTTTTCTTTTCTTTTTAAGGTCATTGGTCTACCATGTATTGATCTGGCATCAGCTTGCTGCAGCTTATTGTTGCTCCAATGTTGTCAATTCAAACTCAACAGGCATGTTCAAAACTCTCTTCATGAACCGGTGAGCAGATCATCTGTGCCATCTAATGTCTGCACAGAGAAAATCATCTCTATTTTCCAAACACTTCCTCTCTGGGGTTTGGACGATGCGGCAGTCATGCAGTAAAAGTGGGCTCGTATAATAGCTACAATGTCTCTCTCACACCAGGGAGCAGTAATACAGCAGAACAGCAGGAGCAAGAAGAACCAATCAGATGCCATTTCATTTCCTGGGTCCTGCTGGCTTGATTGGCTGACATGATCGCTCTCCAAGGTGCTGAAAAGAGGGCTAATGTCTCCATCTCCTACTACACAGACATAGACACATATTATTCAATAGACAAAACTCACATGCATGAATTGGGTATGCAAGTATAGAGGTAAATCAGGCGTTTCATGTTCCAGTGCGCCTCCCTATATAAATGCACCTCCCACAGCATGCTACCCTCTTGTGTTTTCTCCCTTCCTTCCCTTTCTTTTTACATCAACGTTTAATGTATTTACTGGACTGGCGTTCTCCTATGTCGCGTGCATGGTCGGGTGTTGCACACAAAGATCATATATACGGAAGATGAACACTCCAACTTACTTCATTGACAGCAACATCCACATTTTTCTTCTCACCAATTCTCAATGGCTTCCTTGTTTTGCTCGGGAGTACAAAAAAACTGGTGATTTTTTTAATTTTTTGTCCGCGCAGCCCACCACACAACAGCTTTTAGCTGCGTTTAATTCAAGGAATATGACGCTGGTGTGTGGAAGTGAACGGAGAGCTTGCACCCGTGATGGGCGTGGCCTATTTCATGCAGTGTCTCTATGTGAGAGTACTATGAGAGCAAAGCAAACCAGAGTCCAATTCCTTGTATGTGTGTACATACTTGGCCAATAATGCTGATTCTGATTCTGATGTATGGACTTCAGATGAGACATGAGGAATATGAGGAATACTACTAGCTGTGACAGGCAGAGAAGCATGCAGCAGAATACAATCCAGAGAAGCAATGCCGTAAAAAAAAAAGGAGGATACCAATTGGGCATGGGGAGGCAAACAGAAAGGCAGGCAGGTATGCAGACAGGACGGCAGACAGATGTAGCTAATAATACCTGGCTCACATAACAGTGAATGTGTTGCTATATGCACTCCTATTCATTTTCAGTGAGGTCCTGCAGGGACGTCAGAATGCGTAACAACAGGGCGAAAGGGCAAACTAAAACCTGACGCACGGGCTAAAGATACACAATAATTAGGGATGCACCGATATGAAAATTTTGGCCGATGCCGATAACCGATATTAACATTGCTGTTATGGCCGATAACCGATATTTACCGATGTCGATATGATCTGTATAAAACCCAATTTTTATGATCATCACATTTTGTACATACTGAAAAACACATGTTAACACTGAATTTGAAAAAGTTATGCATTTCTTTATTTGCAAAGCCTTTGGAAAAGCCCATAAATCATAGATTTACTGCATTAATTCATATCAATGTGAAGAATTTGGCTGATAATGATAACCGATATTAACATTGCAACATCTGACCGATACCGATATGACCGATATGTTAAAAAATGACCAACATCGGCCGATACCGATATGATTGCCGATATATCGTGCATCCCTAACAATAATGAAACATCACCACACCCAACTTTGTCCTTCAACGTTGTGTGTGACATTTATGATTATGGGCCAATCAAAACAGTTTTATTTTCTTCTTTTTTACATCACAGCCTGCGTTTACATGGACCCGAGTATCCCCGTTATGAGGCTTATCCTGGTTTTGATCATATTCGGGATATGACGTTTACATGGAACACAGAAAAAGCAGGTTATTCATATCCCTGTATACATAAGTACTAGTATCCCCGTTACTGATTACTGCCTGCTATTTGCGCAGGCGCCGTGTGTGTGTGTGTGTGTGTCTGTATGTGTGTGTGTGTGTGTACTGTATGTGTGTGGCATCCTCCACCTTTTTTGGGCCAAGACTGTGGCATTCCCTCCGATCCCCTTTTCACGGTGGTCTGTCCCCGTTTGCGCGCTGCTTCTTTCTTTCATTTTAGTCACAACACCTTCGACCTGTATAGTCTGTATTAGGGTTGGCACGATGGACGATGGCATCGACCATCGTGATTGGCCGACCCCCCTACATCGGATCATCGTAATCAATTATCTGTTCGAATTAAAATTGTGCCGTTTTAATAATAAAAGAGGCCAAGTCCACTTACCGCGACACGCGGGGGACGCGCCGGCGGCATTCAACAAGCGCACCCAGTTCAGTTCAGGGAAGCCTCCCCTCCCCCTCCTCCTCCCCCTCCTCCGCTCCACTGCTTCTATGAACTGGGTGCGCATGTTTAATTTCGCTGGGGCGTCCCCTGCGCGTGAAGTCGGCTGTGTTGTTGTCAAAACTTTTTAAGACAAAGAAGAAACTTCACGTTCTTTCCTGTTTTCAACCCAAAGTGACTACAAGTCTTCAACTGTGAATTTAACTCGCCTGTTTCCAAAGTGAAAGTTGGAGTCTAGCCATTTCTCCTAAACTCTCTCTCATTACATTAGGTTAAAAAGCCCACGCGAATCTAACGTTATATCAGCCAGTAATTCAGTCTGTTGTTAACGTGAACGCATTGCAGCGGCTAGCCAAATGGCATTAAAGCAACGCAGCGACTTAATAAATAATTAATTATTCCCCCAACCCCCACCCCCACCCGTCAATGACGATGGCATCGTCCAAAACGATGTTTCACTGTAAAACAATCACGATGGGTATTTTGGTGACATCGCACAACCCTAGTCTGTATACTACAGACTTGAATAGGTCAGTAGTTCGATGCTTTCTCCTATCTAAGCTCTCAAGTATATTTAATTATTTAATCACCGAAAGACCAAAATTCGCAAAACTCAGTTTCCTCATCGCTTCAGAACTGAGACTTTTGTTCAAGCTGTGCCTGTGCAGGTGGTCTGCTGCAGTCAGAAACCAGGATAAGGTGTATACATGCAACAGTATCCCGGAGGACTCCAGCAAGCATAACCGGGTTTCTCAAAACAGGGATATGGGCTTATCCAGGTTTCTGAAATCAGGATATGATGTTTACATGCGCAAAGACAAAAACGGGATACTCCAAAACCCCGACAGTAACCGTGATACTGAGTCTAATTACAGTAGCAGTAACATTAGCATTTGAGCTTCATTAGTGAAGACAGCAGAGAAACATAATTTCATTATGAGTCTGACAAACAAGTTCACAGCCAGACAGGCAGGACAACTTCTTTACAGTACATACACAAGTCAATATGATTTTGATCAAAGAAGATTAAGGCAGAGAGTCAGACAGGCAGACAGATACTGTACGTAGAGTAAGACACAAACCTCACACATACAGCAACAAATATAGTTATACATATTATTATGTATTATATTAACTTATGTCTTGTGAATGTGTTCATAATGCATTATAGAGATGACCTTCATAGAAAGTGTTACTTACAGTAATACTATTATTATCATATTTGAGGTTATGTATTATTAATGAGGGAGGTAGACAGAGCATTGGAGGGTACAGTAGCTTCCAGCAGCAGCCAGTGACATGGCCGTAATTGTTCATTTAAAACTGATTAAGAGAAATCTATAGAACGCCTGCAGCCCTGACCAATCAATGCAGGCTCAGTATAGAGAATTGTTTGTTTATGTGTGGATAAGAGACAGAAGAAGAGTTTCTGTGTGTGTGTGTGTGTGTGTGTGTGTGTGTGTGTGTGTGTGTGTGTGTGTGTGTGTGTGTGTGTGTGTGTGTGTGTGTGTGTGTGTGTGCCTATCGATTGTTTTCCCAGCACATGTTAAACTGTGGTGGCTGTCCCTTATGGGTAGAGCTTTGGGTTTGCTCCACCATGTTTCAATACAAAGCATTGTTGGAGCTCCCTGCTCGCTCTGTCTTTCCAACCCCGTCACCACAGGAACACATTGCACACACTGCAAAATATGTTTCTGAAACGTGGCGTTTTATGTCTCCAATCTCTTTGAAACAAAACTTGAAACCCTCACTGCCTCTCCAACGTTCAAAACAAAAGTGTTGACGCCCTCCATCCACCCCGGCCACAACACCCTTACTGGCCACCGCACTCTTTCAATAGACCTTATTCGCTAACCCCGGACAGCGCCATATTGTTGACATACCGTCCTGCAGCTGACAACTATAGTAACGGCCTTATTGACGTTTCTGTTCCATTACAAAATAGCGATAGTGATGACCGCAATAAAAACCCCAGAGTTGTTGTTTGTATGCTGCCGTTAATGCCTGTAATAATAAACAAAAGAAAAAACGAGGTGAACAGACTTTGCTGTGAGGAGCTGTCAGAAAGTTTCACCTGTCTCTCCCAACTATCCACACATCTCCTGTGCTGCTGACGTATCCTCCGTCTCGCTCCCTTCACGTCTGTGGATGGTCGAGATAGAAACAAACCACGGGGACTTTATTGCTGTCATCACTACAGCCATGCCTAACGCAGGTCACCATCCGGACACAATTGGAACGATACCCGTGGATTCCACAAACAGACAATGCCCACATTTTATTCTGGCAAATGGCTGGTCTCTCTCCCTCAGCCTTGCTAACCCTGTTTTTCACTGTGATGTCCTCTTTTTCCTCCCATTCCCTGTCTATCAAATCAATTCTATTGTGTTTTGCTCTCCCCATCTTGGCTCTCCTTTTCTCTCTGCCATCTACTCGTCACCCCTGCCCGACGGCTCCCAGCCCCGTCTGAGATGTATTATAATTGTATTGCTTTCCCCACCGCGCTCTGGGTTGTTTGGCTGGGTCTTGTGTTGGTTTTACGCTCTCCTTCCCCCCCGGGGGACCTAGATGCCACGCTCGCCACCAGCATTGCACACATGACAAATTTACATTCACACACAAACACACACACAGCTACAGATACACGCACATAGGCACACACTCACACACACACACACACACAGATACACGCACGTATGCACGCACGCACCCCTGCGCGCACACACATACAAACACACACATACACACACACACAACACACACACACATATACACGCACGTATGCACGCACGCACCCCTGCGCGCACACACATACAAACACACACATACACACACACACGACACACACACACATATACACGCACGTATGCACGCACGCACCCCTGCGCGCACACACATACAAATACACACACACACACACACACACACAAGTCCTACTGATTATTTTATTAACGCCCCTCACCTGAGCATGGAGTCGTATTAATGGTTCCCTATAGTTCACACACACAGACAACCATGCACACACATGCATGTGCACACACACACACACACATGGACACACACATCCGGGCATGCACACACACACACGCACAAAGAAGAAGTAATGATTATTTTATTAACGTTCCTCATGTGAGCATGTAATGGCTCCCTATTAGAGTGCACTCTGACACACACACACACACACACACACACACACACACACACACACACACACACACACGGACGAGACAGTTTTTCTTTCTCTTTGTGTCCCTGGCCAGCAGTAGAGCAGGTATTGACTGTGAATCTCTCTCCTCTGGCTCACAGTTAATTGCATGAAGCTCATGTTCACAGCTATTATTCACTTCTGCCCACACTTATTTATCAGCTTATTTACACACCCACACACACACGCACGCACGCACGCACACACACACACACACACACACACACACACACGCACACACACACACACACACACGAATGCATGCACTCACACACACACACACAGGCAGAAGCGGACCCATGATAGAATTTCCACTGATACTGATAAAAACAAAGTATGTGTGGCATGTGGTCAATATTACAGTAAACACTTACTGCTTGCGGATTCATTACCTTTTTGTAAGTGTGTGTGTGTGTGTGTGTGTGTGTGTCTGTGTCTGTGTCTGTGTCTGTGTCTGTGTCTGTGTTCTTTCAGATGTTGCTTTAATGCTTGCTATTGCACAGTGACCATTAATCATGTAGACCTTGTCGACGGCCCAAACATGCGCCCCCACACACACACACACACACACACACACACACACACACACACACACACACACACACACACACAATACAGGGATGCAAGAATAATGTATTCATTCCCATTACATGGATATAAGAACAATCAACCACACACAAGAGCACCTGCAACCTCTTCATCTCTGTGTCTCGCTCCGACATCCTCCAACTCATTTAAATATACATGAACAAACTCGCACACACACACACACACACAGACACACACACACACACACACACACACACACACACACACACACACACGTGTGAATAAATGGTACAGTATCCAGCTTATTCCTAGCTGCCATGATGTCTTACTTGAAATATGGGCGCTTCTTCCTGTTTAGTCCTCCTCCTCCCAGCTCCGCCTCCCCCCGTTAGGTTGCTGACACGGACACAACATAGCCCGTCTGTAAACCATGTTTCAAAGCTGCACGCGAAGGGAACAAATCACGTCCCAGCTTGGCCGAACATCTCGGCGATAAATATCCCGACTTGTTCAAAGAGCAACAGGTTAGCGGATGTGCTAGATAACATTATTACATTCCCTCAAATAAGTCGTCAAACGAGTGTTATTTCTTTGTGACAAGCAACAAAGTTTGACGGGGAAATGCGCTGAGTACGAGCGCCACAGACCCTCTGCCAACAAGTAACGTTAACAACCAGCTGCAACAATCAGTCACGTTGTAGACCGGACCTTGCACCCAGAATCATTTGACAGCGGGGCATTCAGAAATAAGATGGATACAGAATGTGAGTATGGGTCTGTGTGAAACAATGCAGACAACAGCCAAGACAACAGCCAAGGTCAGTGTTTCCCCCCATTATGAAAGCTACTTCCTGCCTGTATAATGCGCCATACAGTAATGTACACAAAATAAGCCGTTTCCAAGTGTTGAAGCCTCCAGCCTTTGCACCGAATTTTAAATTGTGTCACTGGACATCTGCTGGATTACTTTACAGCACAAACATCGCTTTATGGCTGCTGGATTACTTTACAGCACAAACATCGCTTTATGGCAGTTCTATAGCACTTTCCTCAAACGGCAGATGGTGTAATGAGTGAAATCTAGTATATGGAGAGAAATCATTTGAAATGCAAAAAAAGGAAAACCTTTGGCCGACACAGCAACGTCTGCTTTGTGACAGGAAGGGTTTCTGTGAAATAAGTGTCAATTTTCAGATTGGCTCATGGTAATTATTATGCCCCAAGACATCACAATTGATTTGACAATGATTTATTGATGTTTAAAGCAGCACTTTTAAATGCACGCTGAGCTCGGTCTCTTTTGATAATGGAAATGACTGCAAGCGTTTTGTTATGATTATTCTGTCCAGACTTGTCACAGCCACACTGGCCTGTGTTGACCGGCTTCCACTCTGATCAGTGTCTTCATTAAGTCAACTGAAGTGCTAAATTGATATCAGCGTGATGGCATCAATAAGTGATTACTCATTCTCTTCTGCTTTCGGAATGTGTGACTCAGTGAGAATATCACCTTCAGATGTCCTCTGCTGCTACACAGCAACGGGCTTTGAGTGTGCCTCTGTGTGTGCATAGTGTTTATGTGTGTGTGATGTCTGTGTGTGTGTGTTGACATGTGTTGTGAGTATGTTTTCTATATGTACTAGAAATTGAGTTTGATTGCGCGCCGCGGAACCGCCACCCGCCCTATTATAATAGGAGGATTGTGTGTGTGTGTGTGTGTGTGTGTGCGTGTGTGTGTGTGTGTGTGTGTGCGCGCGCAGCAGGATATGGTCTGCCATACAGTAGCTGTAACACCGTGTGGAACCTATAAAAGTGAATGTCAATGTGTAATTAAGAGAGAGAGGAATACATGAGTCACAGGAACATTCTGTTCTATTCCGTATAGGCGTCGCCCTTTATAGAGCTGTCGCTATTGGGGGCGACATCCCTCGCACGCGCGCAGTGCGAAGACGCCGCTTCCTCATAATAGTGGCCCCTGTCAGGTCCCCATTTATACAGTAAGCCAACCCTGATATCTGCTGCCAACATTTCTTCAGCATCAAGCATTCAATAAGAAGTTTGGAACAGTTTTGGCCAAATGTGGATAAAGACCCTGCAAACCGAAATCCACAGAAACCTTCTCTATACTGTAGGGTCTTATGTGACTAATTGTAAGCCTCAAAAAGTTTGAACCCAAAGTTTCAACCCAAATCCTAAATATTGCCATTTCCCTGTTGTCATTGTTTGCTGAGGCAGGGTTTGAAGTGAGCGGTGCTTATGGCTCCAAAACTGATTTCCCATTGACGTCAGGATGTGGATCCAATCAGAAAGCAGCTTGCAGTTGTCTGTTCTACAAAACCTTTGTGACCCCGTAGCCCGCTCAGTCTGCCTCTATCCAATGGAGCGCGGGGGGGGGCTGCTGTGTCCCGTAGGACGCTGTCTGAATGTGGCCGGCCGTGGCAGAGTGCTCCTGGCCAGTGTTTGAGGAAATGACTCGGGGGAGAGATCTCACCTCCAGGGGGCAGCAGACACACATCACGTTTCTTTAAACGCGCGTTTCAAAAGTTTGTACATTAAACACATATGCTCATGTTTTTGTATCTGTTGGTGGGGTATTTTCGATTATTTTATGACATTTATAAAACAAAGGCAGAGTATCTGTGCGAGCACGCTCCACTTTCACTTTCACTCAGTCTGCCTGGAGTCTCACTCAGAGCTAAGAGGCTGTTGCAGAGCGCTCCTCATGATTTGGAGGAAGTGCGTCAGGCGAGACCTCAGCTCCGCTCAGCTCCAGCAGACACACAATCCCACATGGAGCCAGAGGGGAGAATTCTGCCTAGTTTCTCCATGACTTTCAAACCTACATTTATATACTTTACCATGTTCATCATTGTTCATATTTGGCTGGTTCCTGAGGTGTGATGAAGTCAAAATGCATATTTGTTTTCGGTTTCCAGAGGAAACTCAGCCTTTATATTGGGCACATAGAGACACTGCATGAAATAGGCCACGCCCATCACGGGGGAAAAGCTCCGTTCATTTCCACACACCAGCGTCATTTTCCTTGAATTAAACATAGCTAAAAGCTGTTGTGTGGTGGGCTGCGCAGACAACAATTGTAAAAAATCGCCAGTTAAAGTTTTTTTGTACTCCCGAGGAAAACAAGGAAGCCATTGAGAATTGGCGAGAAGAAAAATGTGGATGTTGCTGTCAATGAAGTAAGTTGGAGTGTTCATCTTCCGTATATACGATATTTTTGTGCAAAACCCGGCCACGCACGCGACATAGGAGAACGCCAGGATTGGACGGGAGTTTGTGTTTCCCCCCGTTTTGGGCGTGGTTTCTGAATGACGCGCTCCGCAGTGTCTCTATGCAGGGTTTTTGTCCCTCAAGTGTTTCTTGCTGTGCTCAAAAAGTCTCTCAAGCTACATTTAGACCATGTTCCACTAAAACTCTCCACTGAAAGACACCCTACTGAGAAATATCTCCTGCATGGGAAGTATCCATCCATGTCAGTATAATATGTGCATCACACATGGGCATGTGTGTGTGTTCATTATGTCTTAGAGTACAACATGTACTCTCGCTGTCAACATTGGGCTCTTTGTGGTTATGTGTGGTCCTAAGCTTTTTTTTTATGAAACCAAAATATACAATGGGAGACACCTGTCCTCGCATGGTTCATACATGTATGAAATGTGGATTGAACAGACGACCCAATGTATTTGTGTTTTGTCTCAGTTCCTCCTCTACTCCTCCTGTTCACTCCTCTGCTCCATGTTTCAACCTGCAGCCTCTTCCTTCTTTCTAGCACGTCCTCTTTATCTCCTATTTTCATCATCCACCTTCTCACTCTGTGTGTGTGTGTGTGTGTGTGTGTGTGTGTGTGTGTGTGTGTGTGTGTGTGTGTGTGTGTGTGTGTGTGTGTGTGTGTGTGCGTGCGTGGGTATAATATATCTTCCTCCATTTTTAAATGTTTCTCACTCTTTATTTTCTCTAAATCAACATCTCTAAATATCTTCCATCATCCTTTCTGACCTGTAAGTCTCTCTCTCCCCATTTCACACACTCTCTGTCCCATACGTACCCCCATCTGTCTCTCATAATAGGCTGACATGTACCTAGTAATTGGTTTTTAACTGACATGATTCTCTATCCTCTCCTATCCCTTTATCACAACACTTTAATCACAGCTTATCAGTTAGCCAACGACATGACTCGAAAAAGCACCACCACTTTGAACAGGAGAAGCGAAGGAAGGCAGTGGAAGAAACAGCAGAGGAAGATATGGAGAGAGAGAGAGAGAGACAGTGTGTGTGAATGGGAGGCAAAGAGAGTGAGAGAGTGTGTGTGTGTGTGTGTGTGTGTGTGTGTGTGTGTGTGTGTGTGTGTGTGTGTGTGTGTGTGTGTGTGTGTGTGTGTGTGGGGGTGGGTGTGGGTGTGGGTGTGGGTGTGGGGGTGTAAGTAAGGGAGAGAGATATAGAGAGAGAGAACTTGATAAAGGAAGGATCCAAGCATGAGAGGAAACGGTGAGAGTGAGAATGAGAGCGAGGGAAGGACAGAGAAATAGCCTCATCTAAATATGAGGATGTGTTGCAGCCAGAGTGAGATAAGGAAAGAGTGTGGGCAAAAGAAAAAGTTAATATATACACCCCGCCACCACCTACACCCCGCCAACACCACCTACACCCCGCCAACAATGTTTAGTCTCAAAGAATGCTGGAGAAAAGAATCGAATCGAATAGAATGCTTTGTTTAGCCACGCTATGTTTGCACTTGACTTGGTGCGGTTGGTGCACAATTTGCATACATATTGTTGTAGGGACACAAATATAAGAGGTAAAAGATACAGTATACCATCATAAAAAAAGATTCAAAGACATTAACAGATATAAAGATCATGTAAACAGTATTAACAACCAATGTGGTAGCCTAAAAATAAATTGCAATTCGCAAAGTATAGGGACAGGGTGCGTGAGAAGTAGCAGTAATAACACAGTAGAAGGTGTATGTCCGCAGGCTGCATGAGCGTAAGGTGGAGGAGGTCTCTAGCCTTGTGGCCTGTTTCCTGTGTGGCCTCTGCCTCAGGCCTCAACACCCCCCTCTCCAGCTAGCATGCTGCTACTCAACACCCCCCTCTCCAGCTAGCATGCTGCTACTCAACACCCCCCTCTCCAGCTAGCATGGTGCTACATTACATTGCACAGCTTGACAAAGTCAACAGGATACACTTTGCTCTATAAGCACTGGAGCGCCGCTAAGTAAACGACACAACAGTAAACATAATGGATGTATAGATTTAAACGTGCAGTTAATCATGGGTTCTGCCCACAGTGCTGTGTTAGCGCTAATTGCGCTGACACCATAAAATGTAGAGTTATTAATCAGAGTTCCGGACAAGCCGCGGGGATCGGCTAAGCATGACAGTGCCGCGGGTTCGAGTCCAGCTTGTCGCTTCAGCCCCCGCTCTCTTTCTCTTTCTGCTCCCTCTTTCTTGTCACTTTCCAGTGCATTCTGTGAGACAAATACAAGGGTCTAAAAAAGTCATTGTGCCAAGATTTGTATAATTTAATTTGTGAGAGAAATAAAAAAGAAAGGAAGAAATATATTTTCCAGAGGGGTAAACAGATAAAGAGTTTTGCTCACTCGGCAGTCTCATATCCAACATTATACATTCATATTCGCGGTTCCATTTGTCCATATCTTTAACTCCGGATATTGCAATCTCCTGATAGCAGTTGTATTGCATATTACAGCAAGGCATACGCCAGAGCTGCTAGAAAATCAATTACTCTACAAATGTAGAAACTAAACACTCTTATCACAAGACCTAAATGCTTTCACTGGGAGATGAAAAGTCTCCTGCTTGGATACATTTAATATAAAGACCTGCAGTGTGTGTGCGTTTCCTGGTTGACAATCATCACATTCATCAGCCACATTTTTCGTCAGAAATCATCCATGTAATGTATAGGTTTACTGATATGAAATTGAAGAGTACATAGATTACTTTTGATTGAGGTAAATTATTTCTCTGTCTCTCTCTCACTCTCGCTCTCTCTGTGATGGCTGTAGATGTAGGTAGGTGTATGCATGAGAAACACACTGAAACTCAAACACACACCAAATAATAGCGTATGAACAAAACCATTCTTACTGTATAACTGACAGTAGAATAGCAACAGATGAACAGTAGTTGTCGTAGAAAAGCCATTTTGTGCTATGGTTGGGGCCAAACTGCTGCATTTTATCCGAGAAGAGTTGAAGTTGTTTGGAAAAATCAAAGTATGCTCTCCTGTCAGTAATGCTAACCTTGCTCATGAGATCACGATCACGCGGCAAATCCGTCTATGCCACGCTCCACTCTATTGGTTTAAATCAGAACCGTCTATGCCACGCTCCACTCTATTGGTTTAAATCAGAACCGTCTATGCCACGCTCCACTCTATTGGTTTAAATCAGAATCAGCATCCTATGAGGTGGGCGTTGGCGCGGCGCCGGCGAGGGCGAGCCCGTGATAGATGTGATAGACAGATGGTTCATCCAAACACCTGCCATGTGCTTTTTGAAAGTGCCCGCCCTTGGAAACGGTTTCTCGACTCGTTCCCAGATGGTTATGTGAAAACAAGCATTCTGGCAGCGTCAGGTCACAGTAATGTAGCAAAATAAATGGTCTGGAAAGTTGATCGAAAGGCACTTCAGTTTTTGTGACTATACAGATGTACGTCTAATTTAATATTCAAGAAAGGCTTTGTCTGAAGTACTATTTACGCTATCCTAGACACAGGATAAATACATTACAGCAGGACTTGCATGATGACTTCTTTGTATACAGATACACAAATAGCATTTCCCATTCATTATTTACTTGTACAAGATGTTTCAATCTCCGTTTCGGATGGAAGCAATGCTATAAGAGCAGCAATATAAGTGGCGGCTTCTCCAATGGCTTCCTCGTTTGCACAAGAGCTTTACCATTTTTGTCACTCTGCACACCTCCGGTACAATAAGTGAGTCTGA
>NW_028151631.1:35000-47500 GCF_964638095.1 Poromitra crassiceps | reverse complement strand
AGGACTAAACCCCCCAGATTTCTGGCAAAACGGTATTCTACTTGATTTGAAAATACTGCAGGCAAGATGGCCGCCTATAGTCCCAGTAGGCTACCCTGGCAGAATTCCTAGCCCATAAACTAACTAATAACTTGGCAATAAGTATGTAACATACAAAATAAAACAAACAGTAATGTCTTCATTTGATGTAGAATGCAGAGGACATGTAACTGGTTCGTTAAACTCGCATTCCAGGAATATTGTATTTACCGCACTGCTCCACGTTAACGTAGTTGGCTCGTGCCTCAGAGAGCCTTGTTGTCCTAGAACCCTCTCGCTTAGCGCCAGAACACACTCGATTTGGGGGCGAAACACGCCAGGATTGACCAACGCAATTGCAATTGCAAAAGTAGGCAATTGCTTTAGGCAATTATGGTATTAGGCTATCGATATTTAGCTAACTGTTTAAGGGGACAGCGTAGGCTATTTTAATGATGATCTTATGATTTTGGGATACTGCTAACTGGGAGAGATGTAATTAGAACAATAGAAGTTGAAGAAAAGGCACCGTGAGGCTATAGAGACGGGTGGGGTCCTTTTAATGCGACAAATACACATCTTTTATATCTTTTACAATAAACACACACACCTCACAAAGTTATTGTGTTATTATTATTATTCAAGTACATAATTAAATGATTATTTTCTTACCATACTGATTTTCCATTATATCCTTCATACTTTTGCCACCGAGAGCCCTCCACATTAACAATGCCGCTGCCTGCTACACCCAACAGGCTTTTCCACGCTGGCCATATGCTAGGTTTTGACCTAGTGTTATTTCATTTCAGCTTGACTTTAAGTACAAACTGAATGCTACGCTACTTGTACTTGCAAGTGTAGACTCAAACCTGGTTCTTTTACATAAAAGGCATGTCTGGCTCTGCAGTATGGAGCCTGTCGGTGCAGTGAGTCACAAAGTTATGGGTATATGGATGGTGAGATATACTGCATCAGCATCGATTTTTCTTTTGCAACTCCCAATGTGGATGATTTCTATTTTTATAAACATGATCAATTTCATTTTTGCGTCCTTGCAGCAAGGATACAACAATGCCAAGTTTCCATGTTCAAGCCACAAAGCACATCACATCACTTTCATAACATTTGATTTCCAGCCTTTCATGATGTTCATGTTCTCTTACTGTAATGCCCCCTCAACCACCTGTGTCTTCTCCTGGTGAAGTGCAGTTAACTGTAATGGCAGTACAGCATAGGGCCATTGATAGTGGAATGCATGCAAACTACCATTATATTTTGCTAGAAGGTGAACACACACACACACACACACACACACACACACACACACACACGGAGATGCAAATCGTTCATTAAAGCGTCTGATTAAAAGAGCATTTTTCTAAGGAGTAATTTCCCTTAACCCAAGAAAATTATAATTACTCCATATGTTGTAAGTGCAGTCTCTCATGTCTTGCTGTTTGTCTGTGTCTCCTGTGTACGTGTGCATGTGATAGTTTGTGGCTGTGTGTATTGTGCATAGGCCTGTGTACGTGCATTGTGTGTGTGTTTGTGAGTGTGTGTGTGCATCTATATAATGCCCACACATTCATTTCTGTGTCTGCTTTAGAGAGAGAGAGAGAGAGAGAGAGAGAGAGCTTGCGACTGCACCCATCTCTCTCTGCTGTACGTGTGTCTACTTCTAAATCTGTGTGTGGGAGGACCGACATGCAGTGCCACGAGCTGCAGATGTTCTAGCAGCTAAAAGCACCCCCTGGAGAGCCACATGCTGCCATCTTTACTTAGGGCACGGCTCGCTTCAGCCGCCAGCACTAAACATGGGGCGGTAGACTCTGTGCCTTGTGGAGTCTTTTTCCTTCACAACTGGTTGTCCCAGTTCTGTCAGCTCATGGAAGAGAATACACACATTTTGCCACATCTTACCGCGTGCGTGTGTGTATTCTCTTCATGGTGTGTGCGTGTGTGTGTGTGTGTGTGTGTGTGTGTGTGTGTGTGTGTGTGTGTGTTTTAAGTGTGTGTATGTGCGTGCGTGTGTGTGTGTGTATGTGTGTGTGTGTTTTAAGTGTGTGTATGTGCATGCGTGTGCGCACGCATCTCTTTGAATGCACGTCTTTATTTGTGTGTGCATGTTTGTTTTTTCTGACTTTCTTTAATGGTGTTTGTGGAGGGATTCTGAGTGTACTGTAGCTTAGAGCTCTTTTCTTTTGTCTTTGTGGGTAAACTGATGCGCTCTCAGTCACTAGTTCATAGGAAGGCATAGATCAACGCAGACATTTCTACTGGAGTAGTGACTAATCATGTCAGTCGTAATAAGTTTACAGTTTACAGCATTCCATATGAGTTGTGTGTGTGTGTGTCTGTGTGTATATATATATATATATATTTAAGCAATATAGCATGAGAGCCAGTGTGTTGTGCCAAATATATCCCCCTGATCAGCTGTTATCCCACGAGGCCGCAGGCCGAGTGGGATAACTGCTGAGCAGGGGGATATATTCCACAACACACGCAGCTCGAGTGCTATATTGCTTTTATAAAACGGTTTCCAAGTATGATAATATAATAATAATAATAATACTATAAGTCCGACTCCGACTGGCATGTCATTCTGATAGAGTCAGTTGAAACACTACTGTAAGGCGGGACCGCAAGAACATGCGGGTGATTTGATTGGATCGTTCTGGAGACTGAAGTTGACATTGGCCAATCCTGGCGCTTGCTGAGTAGCTGAGAGCTTTCTGGAATCCCCGACAGGCAGCTCGAGCCGCAGCGCTGCATTCTCAGCGCATGCTGAGAAGCTGAATGCTTTCTGCAAAGTCCGACACCAACTAACGTTACGGGGTTAAATGCGGGGTTAAATGCGGGGTTAACAGCCTTTCTTTTGCAAAGAAGACATTAGCCCGCATCTATTCTTGTACAAAACATCATTTTCTGCGAAGTATTAGTAAAGTTATAAGCGAAGATCGATTCACAAGGATCTGACAGCTGTCTCCGCCATTTTTTTTTTCTACGTTGTCATTTGAGGTAAGCCTTATTATTACTCTCTTAGTAAGAGAGTTGCCATGGCAACCAATAACCCATGGCCATGGGTTATTGAACTCGGTTACTGGAATTATACAATGGCTGTGAACCAATCAGATTGCTTGATTTGAGAGAGCCGTTTTATAAATATATATATACATACTATATAACCTGCATAGTGTTGACGGCACTTGCCTGTCTGTCTGTCTCTCTGTGGACAGATTTTGTCATCGCAATAGCGTCAGAACTGTGCAGTCACGAAACTTCACAGATGTGGAGTTGACATCAAAATGAAGTCTCAGTCCCCTGCAGGATGAGCATGAGGCTGAGGATATTGGAAAAGAGGGGGAAAGGAGTGGCATGAGCTGATTGGCTATTGCCAGAGAGGAAAAGTGTGAGAGACTGTGAATGGATGGGGAGAAATCATAAATGAAAGGGGGCGTGCACTGTATAGCAATGAATGAGCTGACATAACCTGGACTGGGCTGCAGAAGTAGTCTTCATTATTGAAATTAGTCTAAGACATCACTTAATGATTAAAAAAGAAAAGAAAGGAAAAAATATTAGAAATGGAGAGATATATCTATATGGAATGCCTGGCATGAAAGTGACTCTTCCTGGAGATACATAAACAGTTATTAACTAACCGGCACGCAGCAGCGAGAGATTATGGGTTCAAATAAATATTCATTAAAATAAATATTTTGTAAATGGTATATGCTTCTGTGGAAACGTAAATTGGATTTGCAAACCACCGTTGTGTGGCAAATGGATTTGTATGCACAGATGAACAGGGCAGATTGAAACACAACAGCACGGCTTCACAATTTGTAGCAGTCAAAGAAAAAAATAGCAGACTCTTCAAGATGTTGCAGTGATATCAAACTTTTAAGTGATGCTTAAATGAAATCCCTCCATGTTTAAATGGATGTAGTAAAAGCACAGAGGACACACGCAGCACAAATGGAAACTATGTAAACATGCCAAAAGCTTTGTCCAGTGTCGAGTGTCCTCTCCTATTGAGACTGGTTGTCTGTAAACCTTTGTTTTAAACATGTATGACAATCAGCACTTTAAACATCAATGACAATGATATCAGCTCTTTCATGCACTATTTATAAACTACATACTACATAATATTCAGGGGTTAAGTACCATATTGGCATGAGACAAGACTTGGCATTCTCACTCTGTGTGTGTGTGTGTGTGTGTGTGTGTGTGTGTGTGTGACACGTGTGTGACACGTGTGTGACGTGTGTGTGTGCGCATGCAGTCTTACTACATTACAGAATGTGGTGGTAATTCATATCCAAGAAACATACAGTAAAGCGGACAAAACATGATGAATTGATCTAAAAGAAGTACAAGAGATGTAATTAGTTATTGATAACGAGCCAAGCGGGTCCCTCCTGAACAGTACAGAATAGTTTTAATGAACCTGATCCAAGGTTGAAACTCGACTTACTTGTGTTTGCGAGTGAAGCTGCTTCATAACTCCTGGCCCGACATGAGAGATGAACACATTAGATATCAAAGTGAGACACAACAACTCAACGCTGATTAAAAGAACAACTTCAGACGCACAGCTGCTATCAAAGGCATGAGAATGTGCGCCTGTTGAGAAGCTATCATGTCTGACCTCGGCAATCTGTTGAGGCTTCACACGCACAGCACACACACACACGCATGCACGCACGCACGCACACGCACGCACACACACACACACACACACACGCACGCACGCACGCACACACACACACAGCCACTAATTGAGTTGCTACAGTAGCTACCTACCATTCATTCACTGCTTTTTAAAGTTGTAAATAGGCTCACAGGGGACGCTTTTCATTTTCTGTGAAGGCATTCTTTGCGCTTAATGAGCACTTAACAGCAGCATGACAGAGGGGAGTGAGAGTACGGCCAGTTGGCTTGATGCTCTTGTTTGACTCAGTATTGTCTTGCACTAGCTGATAAGGCTGGCTATAGCACAGCTTGTTAAGAGCAGGACAGGGGCTGGCACTGGTGTGTGTGTGTGTGTGTGTGTGTGTGTGTGTGTGTCTGTGTGTGTGTGTGTGTGTGTGTGTGTGTGTGTGTGTGTGTGTGTGTGTCTGTGTGTCTGTGTGTGTGTGTGTGTGTGTGTGTGTGTGCGTGTGTGTGTGTGCCAGCTTGCTCCCTTCATCTGTCCACTGTCCCCTTGGTAGGGCCCCTTTACGGTGTCTCATTACCAAGAAAGAAAGCCCAATTGGAAGGCACGCACTTCCTCTTCTGCAGCCGCAGGGGCGGAGCTACCCCAGCTGCCACCCCAGACAAGTTGTGGCTGGTCGTCTGTGGCCGACATTACTGTTCTGTAGCAGGCTCATTTTTAAAGCCAGAGTGAAGACACTGATATCATATGAAACTATAAGACCTGAAGCATCCGTTGGTGCTGCTGACCCATGCTAGCTTAACTGTACAATGTACATTATATCATTATGAGACTGATATGACAATTTGGTTTGGTGTCTAAACTAGTCATAACTGACTTTTAGGTCTGTAGCCTTAACTACAGTGGTGCCCCGAATCTTACATCGAATACAATATTTTCTGTCAAATCTAATAAATTTATGAATATTAATAATTCATAATTATTCATAGTCATATTTCATAACCAAACCAGCTCCTGCGAGCACAACAATGATTATCATAGCTTCATGACATTTTACAACCACAAACTAGAGATCTAGAGCATGGTTTCCTAGGTATTGACAATAAGTGCGTGTTTGCCACCAAATCGCTGAAAAATGCATTTCTTACAGAAATCTCCAAATGTCAAAAGTTTTTGCTACCAAATCACAGCATTACTTTTTCTATGGTGTTCTTTAATGTCTTGGGATCTTAATGTGGTATTTTGGAGTATTTTTATTTTTTTCAATTCTCGAGTTGATGCAAAATGTTTAAATCTCATATAGTTGTGCGATGTCACCAAAATATCCATCGTGATTGTTTTACAGTGAAACATCGTTTTGAACGATGGCATCGTCATTTATGCCATCCGCCGCTGCAATGCACGTTAAAAGCAGGATAGCTGAGCTCTTCATGAGACCGACAGGCAGGCTACTACTGCACAGAGCCAGGCCACTCAAGCAGTGTGTAACAGCTAGCAGTAGCTGCTGTGCTCTCTCAACTCTCTCCATTCTCCTCAACTCTCTCTTATTAGGTTCAAAAGTCCACGCGAATCTAACATTATATCCGCCAGTAATTCTGTCAGTTTTCTGCTAGCTAGTTAAATTCAACACACACGCACATGTTGTTGGTCAGGATCTGTAACGTTAACATTAGCCTATTTGTTTTGCGCCGTTCAATATTGCTAGTGCTGTATCAACTTCAACTTTCACTTTGGAAACAGGCGAGTTAAATTCACAGTTGAAGACTTGTACTCACTTTGGGTTGTAAACAGGAAAGAATGTGAAGTTTCTTCTTTGTCTTAAAAGTTATCACAACAAAAGACCTGACTTGGGGGACGCCCCGGCGTCATTAAACAAGCGCACCCAGTGCAGAGAAGCACTAGAGCGGGGGAGGGGAGGCTTCTCTGAGTCTGAACTGGGTGCGCTCGTTTAATGCCGCCGGCGCATCCCCCACGCGTCACGGTAAGTGGACTTGGTATTTTTTATTATTAAAACGGCACACATTTATTTCGAACAGATAATTAATCACGATGATCAGATGTAGAAGGCTCAGAGGTCGATGGGGGGTCGGCCAATCATGATGGTCGATGACATCGTCCATCGTGCCAACCCTAATCTCACACCAAATCTGTGTAGCAAATTGTGTCAATCCCAAAATTGCTGAGACATAATTGAGCATTGAGTGGCTGGTGTATGAGGTGAACTTTCAACATGTGAATAGACGCCTAATCAAAACACAATGTTTATTACAGATTTATGAATAGAAGAACTTGACACACAGTGTTGAGCTGCATCTCAGAATAATCTTCAGGTTCCCAGCTTTCAGATGATGTGTACCACTTCTGTGGCATGTACTGTTGGCCTGCTATCTCACCCTAAAGATACCAAAGATCACAAAAAGATCACAAAAATCAAATACTTGAGAAAATGATTCACATTCCAGTGACAACACCTTGTTTCACAGATGTCATTCAGAGGCAAGCTTCTGAAATACACGTAACTTTTCTGCTACTACTTCCCTCTGTCTTTATTCTGAACATCTACTTCCCTCTGTCTTTATTCTGAAGATACTTCTGTCTGTCTTTATTCTGAAGATACTTCTCTCTGTCTTTATTCTGAAGATACTTCTCTCTGTCTTTATTCTGAAGATACTTCTGTCTGTCTTTATTCTGAATATCTACTACTTCCCTCTGTCTTTATTCTGAAGATACTTCTCTCTGTCTTTATTCTGAAGATACTTCTCTCTGTCTTTATTCTGAAGATACTTCTGTCTGTCTTTATTCTGAATATCTACTACTTCCCTCTGTCTTTATTCTGAAGATACTTCTGTCTGTCTTTATTCTGAAGATATTTCTCTCTGTCTTTATTCTGAAGATACTTCTCTCTGTCTTTATTCTGAAGATACTTCTGTCTGTCTTTATTCTGAAGATATTTCTCTCTGTCTTTATTCTGAAGATATTTCTCTCTGTCTTTATTCTGAAGATACTTCTCTCTGTCTTTATTCTGAAGATATTTCTCTCTGTCTTTATTCTGAAGATACTTCTCTCTGTCTTTATTCTGAAGATACTTCTGTCTGTCTTTATTCTGAAGATATTTCTCTCTGTCTTTATTCTGAAGATACTTCTGTCTGTCTTTATTCTGAAGATACTTCCCTCTGTCTTTATTCTGAAGATACTTCTCTCTGTCTTTACTCTGAAGATCTACTTCCCTCTGTCTTTATTCTGAAGATACTTCTCTCTGTCTTTTTTCTGAAGATACTTCTCTCTGTCTTTATTCTGAAGATACTTCTCTCTGTCTTTATTCTGAAGATATTTCTCTCTGTCTTTATTCTGAAGATATTTCTCTCTGTCTTTATTCTGAAGATACTTCTGTCTGTCTTTATTCTGAAGATATTTCTCTCTGTCTTTATTCTGAAGATATTTCTCTCTGTCTTTATTCTGAAGATACTTCTGTCTGTCTTTATTCTGAAGATATTTCCCTCTGTCTTTATTCTGAAGATACTTCTGTCTGTCTTTATTCTGAAGATATTTCTCTCTGTCTTTATTCTGAAGATACTTCTGTCTGTCTTTATTCTGAAGATACTTCCCTCTGTCTTTATTCTGAAGATACTTCTGTCTGTCTTTATTCTGAAGATACTTCCCTCTGTCTTTATTCTGAAGATACTTCTGTCTGTCTTTATTCTGAAGATACTTCTGTCTGTCTTTATTCTGAAGATATTTCTCTCTGTCTTTATTCTGAAGATATTTCTCTCTGTCTTTATTCTGAAGATACTTCTGTCTGTCTTTATTCTGAAGATATTTCCCTCTGTCTTTATTCTGAAGATACTTCTGTCTGTCTTTATTCTGAAGATATTTCTCTCTGTCTTTATTCTGAAGATACTTCTGTCTGTCTTTATTCTGAAGATACTTCCCTCTGTCTTTATTCTGAAGATACTTCTGTCTGTCTTTATTCTGAAGATACTTCCCTCTGTCTTTATTCTGAAGATACTTCTGTCTGTCTTTATTCTGAAGATACTTCCCTCTGTCTTTATTCTGAAGATACTTCTGTCTGTCTTTATTCTGAAGATACTTCCCTCTGTCTTTATTCTGAAGATACTTCTGTCTGTCTTTATTCTGAAGATACTTCTCTCTGTCTTTATTCTGAAGATACTTCTGTCTGTCTTTATTCTGAAGATATTTCTCTCTGTCTTTATTCTGAAGATATTTCTCTCTGTCTTTATTCTGAAGATACTTCTGTCTGTCTTTATTCTGAAGATATTTCTCTCTGTCTTTATTCTGAAGATACGTCTGTCTGTCTTTATTCTGAAGATATTTCTCTCTGTCTTTATTCTGAAGATACTTCTGTCTGTCTTTATTCTGAAGATACTTCCCTCTGTCTTTATTCTGAAGATACTTCTGTCTGTCTTTATTCTGAAGATATTTCTCTCTGTCTTTATTCTGAAGATACTTCTGTCTGTCTTTATTCTGAAGATATTTCCCTCTGTCTTTATTCTGAAGATACTTCTCTCTGTCTTTATTCTGAAGATATTTCTCTCTGTCTTTATTCTGAAGATACTTCTGTCTGTCTTTATTCTGAAGATACTTCCCTCTGTCTTTATTCTGAAGATACTTCTGTCTGTCTTTATTCTGAAGATATTTCCCTCTGTTTTTATTCTGAAGATACTTCCCTCTGTCTTTTTTCTGAAGATCTACTTCCATCTGTCTTTATTCTGAAGATCGTCAAAGCCTTCTTTAACCGTGCTTTTGGCTTGTTCCCTCCCAAACTGTTGCAGCTGCTTTAAAACACTTTGCCAGCTCCTGATCTTCTATTATACAATTGGCGGTTCATTGAGTATGGTTTGAATGATAAAGCAAGTTGTCATTGCATGATTTGGCTTGTGGAAAGATGATCTGGGCTAGAGACGCAGCTCTGCCAGCCAAACAACCACTGAATCCTGGAAGGGTCTATCATTCAGCCTTCTGTGCTATTAACCTGCACTCAAAAAAGATTAACACAGAATCAGAACTAGCTTCAGCTGCCAAGCATGCTCTCTCCCTGTCGCTACATCTCTAACCACATGATTGGTGTTTACAGTACACGGACTACCTTTCAAAGGAACAGTCAGCGATTCACAAATGCGCTGTGACCATTTTGCTTTGGGGTATTACGATAATGAAGGCCAAACTAAGCTATTGATGTTAATGAGCTCTTCTCAGTAAACTGTGACTAGGAGCAAGATGGGGGCTGGCACAGGAAGAGGAAAAATAGCGACGTGCTTTTGAAACACCTGCCCTCTCAGGATTTATCCACTGCCAATTTGCGAGTGTTAATGTATCTCTTGTTCATGTGGATTTGTTCACAAGAGAGTTTGTGAAATACAGTGGGATTAAAAACAAAGGTCTTTGTACACCGCATTAGGAGTCTGGCCATGACAACGCTGTCTTCAATGCAGATTACAGCTCTCTTTTACATGTGCATCCGCGGCTTGGAAACCTTTTAGTGTTTCCAATTAAGACTGAGTCAGATACTGAAGGCAGTGGCTCCTGTGATGATAATCAAGCCAACCCCACCGCTCTGATACATACATAGTCCACTATAGAGCACTCTTTCAAATCAGATGTCTTTAAAAGGATTTGTCCACAAGTATTTCAATGGGTCTCCAATGTATTTGGGGGAAGTAGTTATCAATGTGTTGTGCTGCCTAAAGCAGTGGTTCTCAAAGTGGGGTCTGGGGAGCCCCAGGGGCCCTTGAGGGTGTTCCAGGGGGTCCCCAGCAAAAAGGGGGATAGTTCCATTCCATCCATAAGTAGCACAATGACAGACTGTATGACTCATTTGGTCATGTGTTTCATATACTTTCTGTAATAAAGCATATAAAAGCTAAAAGATAGATAGATAGATAGATAGATAGATAGATAGATAGAGTACTTTATTAATCCCCTGGGGGAAATTCTTGTGTTACAGCAGAAGCCAATGTCAGTACATCTAGGGGGCACGGTGGCTCAGTGGTAGAGCTGTCGCCTCACAGTCAGAAGGTCCTGAGTTCGATTCTCGCCTGGAACACTGTGGGCGCTGTGGTTGTGTTCCCCCCCATATCTTCAGTGCCTACTGCCCAGGTGGGGTATCTCGTCGTAAGGGCCTTTCTGTCTGTGTGGAGTTTGCATGTTCTCCCCGTGCTCCCCCAGGGGGGTTCCTCCGTATATAACCCCCCCCCCCCCCCCCCCCCCCCCCATTAAAAAACATGCAGAAGATCAGATCGTCATCGTCATCCGACCAGTGACGACAACATCCGAAGTCGGTCCCCGGGCGCTGTACGAGAAAGCGACCACTGCTCCTGGCCTGCCCCCCCGGAGGAAAGGACAGCCAGGATGGGTTAAATGCAGAGGACAAATTTCACCGGCCACCGTCAGCATGTGTGTGTTGTGGCCCTCCGTGCATGTGTTGATTGTAATCGTGTGACAATAAAGACGGGCTTGTCCGTCTGAAATCGTGTTTTTATCTCAGTAAAACACTGAGAAACAAAGGTCTTTGTACTCTTTCAGCTTATCAGATGGGGGTTTGTGGTCTAATTAGTGTTAGTTTAGGGTCTTTGACATGAAAACGTTTGAGACCCACTGGTCTAAAGCCGTCCCCAAGTCTGTGCAACACCAGGCAAGCTTTCTAAAAGATGCCTTGATGTCGTGAAATAACTCAAGAGTTAATTTAATGACTGAAACTGTATACATAGAGGAATATCCAAAGAACAAGAAATGTGGATAATAGACAAGTGAACAATGTCATTTATATTTAAGTGGTTTCCAGTGTTTCTTTGTCAATTTATTCGACTATTCTCCTCCGTGTAAATAACTGGCAATAAGTGCACTAATGCCGGCCCGGGAATGAAACGTAAATTGACTGGTACAGTACTTGGCCGAGTCTCAGAAGTAAAACACTGTATTCAGTGAAAAAGTGTTTATTTCCCTCACTCTCCACAGTCTGTGTATGGCGATCATATTGAGTTTTACCACTCAAAGAGTGTGTGTGAGAGAGAGATAGTGTGTTTGGATAAATGGTTACATCTCAGGCCGTTCCATCTCTGCATCGATCCCTCTCCCCTTTCATCCTAACTGTGCACCTGAGGTCCTACTGCACTCACATGGTCAATACTGAAGCCTTCTCATCTGACATTATATATAGTCTTTGGCTCTTTGGCTCTCTTTCCATGCGGGCAGACATGTGTGTGATGGGGAGTTTAGCATTGTGTCTGGCTTGCCCTCTTCCCAAGGCGGTTTCCAGGGCTCAGGCACCACTACTTTGAAGCTAGATCAATGCCGTCATAATGTCTCACATCCACACTATTCATAGCACACTGGAATCGGCTTACCAAACACTATTTCATTATCTCAAATAAAATGAGGCAAATATATTTTAGTTGTTTCCTTTCTTCATCTTTCCGGGGAGCTCCCACCTCATTTTGAGAAAAGCAACTTATTTGTTTACTCGGCTCAGAGAAATGCTGTTTTTTTCCACCATTAATATTTTGGAGGATTTGATTTATTTTATTTGGGGTGGGGGAGTGTCTTTCGGCTGTGAGCTGGAATGGGCCGGGTTTGGTTCTGTCCGGACTGATAACGGAAGCCGCTTACTTCCCTCTCTTATCACTCAGCTCAAGGCTAATATCCCTTTTATTTTTTCTCTCTTTCACTCAGTGTCACCCTTTGTGCTTGGTGGATTGGGGAGAGCTGCAGCAACTTATCAACTCTCTCCCTTTCTTGTCTTTTATCTTCTCTCTCTCTCTCTCTCTCTCTCTCTCTCTCTCTCTCTCTCTCTCTCTCTCTC
>NW_028151631.1:12500-32500 GCF_964638095.1 Poromitra crassiceps | reverse complement strand
TCACTGTATGTCTCTCTCTGTCTCTCTCACAGACACACACACACGCACGCGCGCACACACACACACACACACACACACACACACACACACACACACACACACACACACACACACAGACACACACACACAGACAATTCCACATGAGCCCACTCTTTAACTAGTGCACTTTGGAGCTAAGAATAGGCATACTGTTTGTGTGTTTGTGGATGTGTGTGGAGTTTCCAGAGCTTGTGTCATTCAGTTTACATAGCTCTCTCTCTCTCTCTCTCTCTCTCTCTCTCTCTCTCTCTCTCTCTCTCTCTCTCTCTCTCCTCTCTCTATGTGGTATTTTACTCTTAATCACCTGGCTACACCCACAAATTAATTTCATGGACACTTCTTTTGGAGATTGACAATTATGAGAATAAAATGTGTGTGAGTTTAGAAATGAGGAAACCAGTGGACTGGAATATTTTTTCCATTTTCGTGCTAAAGAAATTTCAAAGTCAATGCACTGACGAGTTCAATAGGCGTGAAAATAGATTTATTCAACGGGAGTTTCAAAGTAAGAACAGGGGACCAGGTAAATAAAGGTGATAGAGTAGAGTTCTTTTTGGAGTTATTTTTTCCCCTCAATGCCTGATTATATAGAGAGGTCTTACAATGATGACACACTATACTTAGAGCTGGGACACACCAGAAGTGTCTCTGAAGCAGTGCGTCACTGAAGTGGCGAGTAGGAGCCTGGCCATTCACACCAGAAGCACTCTGTTTTGCTCCACGCCTCCTGGCTAGAGCTGCAACTATCGATTCTTTTAGTAATCGAGTATTCTACCGAATAATCCATCGATTAATCGAGTAATCGGATAAGAACCCTTTTTTGTGTTTTCAAAGGCTTATCGTAACTATACACCAAAAAATAAGATAAATCTCTTCAAATAAACAACTACATTAGTTTCTTTCTTAGAAAAAACAACATTTTTATTTTTAAATTGCATAGAACTGGCAGTGTCATCTTTTCAACCTGACGTTTGAGTTCTTCCAGTGTACAGCAACCGTTAAATAATATGAATGAATGGCTTACTAGCTAGTTTACATCGTTCATTTACCTTACAGCTGCATGAGGCAACTTCACACATTGCTGCTTCCAAATGGCAGCGGGAGATAACTGAAACATTTGAACTTTAAGACCCAGAAATCCTGTAATGTGATGTCAGTAAACTGTGCACAAGCACGCTGGTCGCTGTATGATAGCTTCACAACAAAGGAAAATGGAAGAGTACACACATTAGTGGTTTATATTGGAACACTTTCAAACTTGCATGCAAAAAGGGGGAAACCACAACCAAGTTAAATTGTAGAAAACTGTATTTATTAACTCAAGGTAATTGCACATATTTACTGCTTTAGTTTTAACATGAACCCAACCAGTGCTTTTTTTTTTTTTTCTGTCATTATTGAGCGAGGTAACGTAATCTGGGCCTTGCCTTGCTAAGCAGTGCCTAAAAAATAAAATAAATAAAAACAAATGTCTCTACACATACTGGTGTGTATTAAACTAGTGTCTTCTTCAGCTCAAGTCCAAGTCAAGTCCCAAGACTGAGGGCTGATTTTTTTATATATAAAATATTGAAGAAAAAAAAATCCAAGTCCCTCACAACACTCTCTCTCCTTCACTGCCTACTTCCTTTAGCCCTTCACCACTTCACTTCCTCTCTCCTTCACTGCCTACTTCCTTTAACCCTTCACCACTTCACTTCCTCTCTCCTTCACTGCCTACTTCCTTTAACCCTTCACCACTTCACTTCCTCTCTCCTTCACTGCCTACTTCCTTTAACCCTTCACCACTTCACTTCCTCTCTCCTTCACTGCCTACATAACCTCTTCAATCCACTCTGCAATATGTGCACCCGTGTGTCTCTCTTCAAGGGGCATGGTTGTAAGGCAGTGGGACTCCATTTCCCAATCCTCTCTCAGAAAGTGACACGTCACCCCCATATAGGCCTCTGTCGCTACACTTGTCCAAATGTCAGTAGTGAGTGCCATCATGTTTGGCGTCTTAAGCCTCTCGATCAACTTGCCTTTGACCTCCTCATACTTTTTTCTCCATCTTATTCGTGAAGAAGGTCCTTGAGGGAAGTGTGTAGTTCGGGTTGAAACTCGAAATCATCTTTCTGAATCCTTTATCTTCCACCATGGACAGAGGGCGCATGTCTGTCACAATCATATTCAAAATGCTATTGCTGAACTCAGCTGCTTGTTCACTTGAACATGATGGACCCGTCCTTATAAAGCTGTCCATTGTACGGTGTGATCCGCTGAAAAAGAGGTGAAATAATAATTAATATTGATATTTATTAGGTAAGTTCATAACAAAACTGGAGAATGCGCATTTACACACCCTAGACCTGTTGCCTATTATTGACACAAATATCAGAATAGCAAGATAACAGGTCAGGTGGTGTAATAATTGGAGCCTAAAATGCACCAATTAAATAGTTGTTTGCAATCATCATGAGAAGAGTCGACCGGTCTAGGGTGTGTAAATGTACATTCTCCACACACACACTCTTTCTCTCTCACACACACACACTCACTCTCTCTCACACACCAACAGGCTAGTGTGATCACACACACACACACACACACACACACACACACACACAACGCTGTTACATTAGCCGCTAACGTTAGGTTAACGTTAGGTTGAGCTTTGTATTTCTCACAGAAAACGGCAAGCCACATCACAAAAATGCAGCGTGAATGCAGTTACTAATAGTCATATTGGCAACGTGGCAAGCCAGCAGCACAACTACTACTAGTCTTAATATCAAGTAGCAATCATTAGCATACATTTACATTAGCGTTGTGTATAGTTAACGTTACGTTACCTTGCTCCGCTCGACGTAGATGCGTTGGTGGATGCGTAGACTGGATGTTTACGGTTCAGGTGCTGAAGCATTGACGAGGTACTGTTGTGATATGAAAGTATCGTTACAGTACTTGCACACCACTGAGTTCGTGTCCTTTTTCAGCGTGAAATGATCCCACACTTTAGACAGTTTCGGTCGCTTTTTCGGCCCTGGTTCTTCCCTTCCCGGCTCCTCCTGTCTGCTTTCTCCGTCGCCTCGTTCCATTTTGCGGGGTCCGCTCGCTAGTCGCTATAGCTGCTCTCTGGTCTGTCTGTGTCCTCACGTGTTTACACAGGAAGAGCGCTGTGCCACACCAGTAAGCGTCCGTGAGAAACAGTCTCTCTAAATGCCGTGTCGAGGCGAATCATTTTGGCCTCGATCAATTTAATTATTCGAGTTATTCGAGGTACTCGAGGAATCGCGACAGCTCTACTCCTGGCTCTGTTTTGCTCCGCGCCCGTCACAACTTGTACTGAGTTCATGCCTGGCTGCACATTGAAAAAGACCTGGGAGTTCTAGAAGTCTATTGGACTATACAGTACCCTATACATGTTGAAAAAGATGTTGTGGGAGTTGTAGAAGTCTATTGGACTATACCCTATTCACGTTGAAAAAGACGTTGTGGAAGTTCTAGAAGTCTATTGGACTATACAGTACCCTACACGTTGAAAAAGACGTGGAAGTTGTAGAAGTCTATTGGACTATTAATACCCTACACGTTGAAAAAGACGTGGAAGTTGTAGAAGTCTATTGGACTATACAGTACCCTACACGTTGAAAAAGACGTGGAAGTTGTAGAAGTCTATTGGACTATACAGTACCCTACACGTTGAAAAAGACGTGGAAGTTGTAGAAGTCTATTGGACTATACAGTACCCTACACGTTGAAAAAGACGTGGAAGTTGTAGAAGTCTATTGGACTATACAGTACCCTACACGTTGAAAAAGACGTGGGAGTTCTAGAAGTCTATTTGACTATTAATACCCTACATGTTGAAAAAGACGTTGTGGAAGTTGTAGAAGTCTATTGGACTATACCCTACACCAGCGATCCCCAAAGTCCGGACTCCGGTCCGCATCCGGACCCAGACGCCGTCCTATCCGGACCGATCGCCTATAACCTACAAATCATTGAGAATTGTTACATTTCACCGAGCCGGCACATGCTTTTCTACGCTTTACTGGTCTAATGTGCCAGGAGGCTCACAGACCAATGCATGCGCTGTAAATCATCACACGTGATGCTACTGAGCCAATCAAATATCCGATTCGATTCTGCCTGTTCCAGTCGCCAGTCGGTTCCAGTGGTGCTGCAGGCGAGAGATTGTCAGACACGGAGATATGCGAGAGATATAAGTAATTTAACATGGTGTGCTCAAAAGAAACGAGTAGACCGCAAAAACAAAGATTTTGTTTTAATCCGGAGCAGGCAGACTCCTAGATGTTCATTCATTGTTCTCACGGGCAGTTCAAAACCAGGCAGTATGTCTCATGTGAAGTGCGATGCGATCCTAACCTGTCTGTGAAAGCGCCACAGGAGCAAACACACTCAAATCCAGACTGAGGGCACACTCACACATTCACTGCCCAACGGCATGTGACGTTTGCATTGCGAACGATCGATAGACAGACAGACAGACAGACAGACAGACAGACACACAGACACACAGACACACAGACAGACAGACAGGCAGACAGACAGACAGGCAGGCAGATAGATAGATAGATAGATAGATAGAGACAGACACTGAGATAGATAGATAGATAGATAGATAGATAGATAGATAGATAGATAGATAGATAGATAGATAGATAGATAGAGACAGACACTGAGACAGATAGATAGATGATAGATAGATAGGGAGCTCACTTCTCTCAAGAGAAAAGGTGGAGTTAAGGGAAGAAAAGAAGATTTTCTTTCTCAAATTAAAACACTTTTAAGATGCACATTTTCCCAAAGCACTCTGTTGTATGTTATTTTTAAATGCAGCCATTATTTTACTTGAAATGAGAAAATAACATGTATTTATTATTATTGTAGGCTAGTTATTTATAATTAATCCAGTTAAATATGAAAACTAAATAAACATTGTTGATGTTTATTTTGATTTAACAGTCAGTCGTTGACTACATACAGACATTGTACCATTAGGCTACTGCAATCATTGAAGTAGCCTAAGTTCAATGGCACTGAATCATAACGCAAGCTACTGTACGTTACAATGTTCCGGACCTTTGCTTGAGGACATTTTCGTGGGCGTGGGAGTGAGAATGCATTGTCTACACACATGCACACTCACACACAAACACACAAACACACACACATGTGCACAGCACAGCAGTGTTCTTCTTTACCGTCACAGCCGTCACTTGTGATCTGTGTTGAACAAACGACTGTGCCGATCACATGCTGTGAAAAGCATCGATCCCCATGTCTTTAAAGCTTGACATGTGCTGAATACAAAACCCCACAGTCGCAGAAGAGACAGTGAGTCCAAGTGATTGTAAAATTGATTGACAACATGAAAGGGTGCTGTGTCTTAGTGAGTACACACACACACACACACACACACACACACACACACACACACACACATGAAGGAACATGGCTGGTTGTTTGAAGTTTTTTTCGCCCTCCTGGTTAGCATCAAAGCAATAGCTTTTTCAGAGATGTAGGAAAGCATCCTCACAGGTAAACACGTGTTAGCCGTGTTTATAGGCCAAATAGCTGGACGGTTGCATTATAGATGCCTCTTGTGCATTTGCCACTGATGGTAACATTGCATATTTGTCCCCTACCCCCTGTCCTCCTTATATGCGGGCTAGAAAGACAAGACAGGAAATGAATTGCGTCATCTTTTCCCTGAAGGTGTGCTCACTAGAGGGAAGAAAGCCCTGTTCCCAGTCCACTTCTGCCCATTTTCAACTTGGTAACGATGTGGAATACACAGAGTAAGGGCAAGAAAAGAGTTGAGGTATATTATGGGATGGAACAATCAGTTGAGAGCGTGGTCACATGGTTCTTATGCAAATGAATGTGAAACAGTCTAACGTTAGTGGTGAAAAATCGCCTGCATGATCAACTGGTATCTCTACCTGCACCAGACATTTTTTGGGAACAATTATGCTGATACGTTTACTGGACTCTAGCCTAAACGGTTTCAAGATGTCGCCATTATTCATTTTGCAATTACTTACATCTTCAGTCCGAACACGAGCGGTCTAAGACCTTGCAGGAACCACATCGTGCGTGACAAGAAACGACTGGTCAACGATAGAGGCAACATCTTCAGGCCGTTTTGGGCCTAAATATGTTCATAGAATTCATAATCAAATGTAATAATCATTAGTAGAAGAAATCCTTCTTTGACTACAATGTAAGAAAGCTATACTTTATTTTGTCATTTTCTGAGTGCGTTTTGAATTAAATCATTTGGAGTTTTTGTTAAGTGAATAAGCCCAAATTTGATGGATGTTTCGTTCCCTGTGAGTGTTGCACTGAATGAAAATGTTATAATTGAGATGTCACATTTATGTCTTATTTTGAAAATTAACATCTAACAATGTTCTCTCTTCTCCTTTCCTCCCACCTCTCCCTCCCCAATCCCGGTCTTTTCCCCCACGCCTCCATCTCTCCTGTGCCTCTCCAACAAAGGTAAGAGCCATTTGTCCAAATTCCCTGTGACACCAATTAGTTTAACCCTGTCACCGCCTGTCAGTGCCTCATCAGATTTTTCACTTTAGCACATGGAAATTACATTGCTTTCCTCACATAAAAGCAATTATACCTGGGACAATGGGATCCATTTGCACAAAGTGCTCAAAGCAGTGATTAGCTTTTGAACATGTTCTCTGTGGGCTAGTAATTATTTAATAGTCCTGGTGGGTGAGGTAGGCCTAATTGTCGGGCTATTGTCCTATAGCCTCTTAATTTGTTCTTTCCTTTGGAGGGGAGCCATTTTATGACATGAGGCACCCATTTTGAATATGCTAATATCCCATCTGGACAGGTTGGTTCTAATTTTAGCAGTTTAAGTGACATGAAGTCTGCTTGTGGAAATGTATTTTTAACATGGGAGCCCAGGGAGCATAGGTGTCATTTACACTGATGGGGACATGTCTCCACCACTTTTTCAAATGGCAGATTTTGTCCCTATCACCTTTTAACGGATAATTACTTAAAAATTTTATGAAAAAAGATGCACCAAGAAGTCATTATTCTGAATAATGATCTTTATCTTAATCATTATTCATTATTATTATTATCCAGAAAAAGTAACATTATTCCTTCATTTGTTTCGACTTTGTCATATTTCAGGGCCGTGATATTGGATATATTGTTATGTCTGGGCTGACTGACATGTACTGGTGCTTTCATGTGATAGTAATTGGCATTGTTCTATTGACGTGGTGTTGAAGGGGGGTGTTATAAGTGTAGTCTTCCATATTTTTACTTTATTTTTATTTTTATCTGGGCCCTTATGTCCCCACCACTTTTCAACACAAAGTGACGGCCTTGACAGGGAGCTATATTTTAAAGTGAGAAAGTATCCCTGATGAATGGTAATCTATTTTTTTTTTTTACCAGATATAAATAATTGACTGTGAAGTGTTTATCAGCTTCTCGAGGACACAATATGAAATGGAAACAATAGCCATAATTAGCTGACTGACTTCCTTCTTGAGCCTCCTGACTGAACCAAACCGAACCAAAGAAATGGCATTTGACAATTCAGATGATCTGCTGTGTGGGGTGAGCTTTGATGGACATACGATACATAAGAATAAAACTTATGTATAATAAATTAAAAATATAAGTAATAAAACTATCTAGGCACTGGAGTGTTTAGTTCACTGCTATCCCTGAACCAGGCTGATTAACAATAGAAAGGCCAAGAGCCCACTCTATGGGGCATTGAGATTTTTCTTCAATATTGAATTCAATATTCTCATCCTTCCACAATTATTTGCAGAAGAAGAAATACTTAGCCAATGGGGGTTTTAAAACAAGTCTTGCACAAGTTTCGAAAAAGAAATAAGCTGTGTGTGTGTGTGTGTGTGTGTGTGTGTGTGTGTGTGTGTGTGTGTGTGTGTGTGTGCGTGTGCGTGTGCGTGTGCGTGCGTGCGTGCGTGTGTGTGGGGGGGGGGTTGTATTGTAGCTCATGAAACATGGGACCAAAACGTGTGCATTCATATGTTTGTTTGAGACAAGCTCAACTCATTACACACACAAAAAACTGGCCAGGACGACTAACAGTTTTCTTTCTCTATGCAACTTAAAAACATTGACACATTGCCATCACTGCAGGGAAGCAGCCGCAGGATCAGGCAGACAAGGAACAAGGAATAATGTGATACACAAATCCATGAAGTGCAACAAACTTGAGAGTTAAATTTATTTCTGAGGCTGTGAGAATTTGAAAAGTGAATGTAAAACGTTAGTTAATCTTAAACAGACAGGCTATTGCCTGTTTGTCTACTACTGTATGCATTGTTTTGTACTCTCTTGTACAGTCATTCACTTTTACAATTTTACAGCGTATGGTTTCAAGATATTGAGTCCTGATGAAAAAGTCTCAAAATCTAATTTTCCTTATTTAATGTCCTGTCCAAAAGATCATCTCTCTCTCTCTCTCTCTCTCTCTCTCTCTCTCTGATGAACAAACATAGGAAACAGACTGTAATAGTAGATACACAGAAATAGACTTTGTAGTGAGCAAAGTAGCATTCACAAGCAGCCACCACTACACACATACACACATACGCGTTTGTCATTATCAATTAACAACATAGCCCAGGTTGTCAGGTTATTTTACAGGAATAGCAGCTTTGCGTCAGAGCCGCATGGTTTCAACAGGAATGGTTCTTCTGATACTTTAATCATGTCTTCGCTTGATGAGAGCAGTGCTGACATACTGACAGCCACCTTTAGAAAATTAACTCACAAACTCAATCTGCCTTGCGCTCAATGTTCACTGACTTTTTATGTAGCCTATTTGTGCAGCTCCCTCTCTCCTCTCCCTGGGTATTTCTCCATCTTATTATTTTAATTTGACTGCATCAACAGCAGAAATATGCCTATTTCACATGCAGCCAAAGCAGCCATTTTGTGTCGATAATGCAGGAAGTAACACAATATAAGAATTAAAGCTCATGCTGTTGATATAAATTGTATATACAATTTATAGTCTGGGGTCCCTCACAGTTTTTCAATCCCGCCTCAAGAACCATCTCTTCTCCTCTGCCTTCTCTTAAGTCCCCCCCGCCTATCCCTGTGTCTGTCATGTTTGTCCATTGTCTGTTGCACTATCGTCGTCGCCTTAGTGTTAGTGCACTGTATAGTGTAGAGCATCTTTGAGTCCTTGAAAAGCGTTATATAAGTCCCATGTATTATTATTATTATTAGGGATCCACGCACTACTACGCACTCTTCGTATTGTAATTGTTATTATTTTTTATTTTTTTTTATTATTACAAATGACACCGCTCTGAACCCTGGCAGTGACAAATGGTCATTGTATTTCTGTACTGTGTTCGCCAAAAAACTTATTTTACGATTTTGGAAGTCTGATGCTGTAGCCTACCTTCATTTGAGATGTGGTTGAGAGAGTTGGGTGAGATTCTTAATTTGGAGAGGCTTATACCAATGCAATAAAAATATTATTCAAAGAAATCATGCCTGGTCAAACTGCATGAGCATACAGTACAGTACACTGAGCAATGCCAGATCAAAGGAACAGAAATAACAGTAAATGGGGGAAAGGAATTGTGACAATCCAGCCATAAGGACAAAATAAATTGAATAAGGAAAGTAAAGTTTAAGAGACAAGTCATTGGGGATAAAATAAGTGAAGGCCAAATGATTATAAAAAGGCCTTGTGATAAAAGTTATGAAGTGATTTAAAAGATGATGCTGATTCTGCCAGCCTCTCCAGAGCCCTTAGAGCCCTGACTGCAAAAACCTGGTCACCTTTAGTCTTTATAGCCCGAACACAGGACCAGTTAGATAGGTCTTTAGTCTTTAGCCTGAACACAGGACCAGTCAGAGAGGTCTTTAGTCTTTAGCCTGAACACAGGACCATGAGGTCTTTAGTCTTTCTACCCCGAACACAGGACCATTCAGAGAGGTATTTAGCTTGAACACAGGACCAGTCAGAGAGGTCTTTAGTCTTTAGCCTGAACACAGGACGAGTCAGAGAGGTATTTAGTCTTTAGCCTGAACACAGGACCATGCAGTCAGAGAGGTCTTTAGTCTTTAGCCTGACCACAAGACCATGCAGTCAGAGAGGTCTTTAGTCTTTAGCCTGAACACAGGACCATGCAGTCAGAGGTCTTTAGTCTTTAGCCTGAACACAGGACCATGCAGTCAGAGGTCTTTAGTCTTTAGCATGAACACAGGACCAGTCAGAGAGGTCTTTAGTCTTTAGCCTGAACACAGGACGAGTCAGAGAGGTCTTTAGTCTTTAGCCTGAACACAGGACCATGCAGTCAGAGAGGTCTTTAGTCTTTAGCCTGAACACAGGACCAGTCAGAGAGGTCTTTAGTCTTTAGCCTGAACACAGGACCATGCAGTCAGAGGTCTCTAGTCTTTAGCCTGAACACAGGACCAGTCAGAGAGGTGCACACAGGGCCATAAGGAATCAAAGGGTCAGAAATATACAGTAGCTCTGGGCCAGGGCATGCAACCCCTTAAAATGCAATAATAACATCTTAAAATCAATTCTAAAACAAGCAGGCAACACTAAAATGGTGAGGGTGGTCCTATTAGTGAAAAGCTTTGCAAGTATATTCTGATCGATATTTCAATATCTTGAATAGCCTAAATAAAATGCTTTAGGATTTATACTATGGCTCAACCTTTAACTTCTCAAACAGCCAAGACTGAAAATAAAGAAATTGTGTCCGACCTCATCAATGAGCAATATCTGTTCCTGTCTCTGATGTCATTGTAGTCTTTAAAGGCCTTCTAAGGGCGGGTTCACACCAGAAAGTCCGGGTCCTTAGTTCGGGCTAGAGAAGAGGATGATACATTGTTTCGTTTTTCAGCTGGTTCGGTTTGCGTTCACAAGGCCAAAATCCACTAGTCCTGCCCACACGAACCAAAGTCACGTGGGCAGAAATCTCGTTCTGTTATTGGCCATACAATTTGGCGGGGCAAAAGTAAACAAACCCTCCCACTAGTCATCTGGGAATCTACAGTCAATGGTCTAGCGTTGCTGCTGTCATCTCATCGCCATCGGCATCATGGAGCATCATCGGTGGGTTATTTTTGCTGTTGCTTTTGATCTGGCAGCAGGCGTATCAACAGTCTTTGGCGGAGCGAGAACATGAACGTCTGATCAGAATGCGGGCATTCAATAATTTAACGATGTATGCATATCGTGGGAGACGCTCTGCTATCAGACGCGCTCATCAGAGAAGATGGCCGGGCTGGCTGCAAGACAGCTTCCAAAACAGGAAATAACCAAAAAAATCTACACAAAATATCAAGTGCTTCCTCTGACTAGTCCGGGTGGGGTTCACACCAGAAATGGGCCGCTCCAGAGTTCGCTTGAGAGCGGACCGAGACCACCTCTCACAGGCGAACGAGAGCGCAGTTTTTAGTCCGCACCAGAGTTCGAGTAGGAGCGTTCACACCGACCCTACGGACCGTAGTAAAGGGGAAAGGTCCGATAGACCGGACTAAACAAGGCTGGTGTGAACCTGCCCTAAATGCAATGTCAGGTGACAAAGGGCTGATGGGCAGAAGAAAGCCAGAGAAGATCTGGGTCAGAACATCAGAGGCCTGGACATCAAACACCTTTTTCAAAAAGCCAGTGAGAAAATAATTGCCCAAAATCCTTGAGATTTCTCCTTGAGATGTCTCCTTGTGAAACATTGATCTTTGAGAAGCACTATACCTACAGTATTTTTCACTTCCACTTCCTCCCTGCATCCATCTCCTCCATCTTAATTCTTTCAGGATCCCCCACAATCCACATAATCAGACCTAAACAACAGAATGCAGACCTCACTCTACATCACTTTGACAACTTGTGAGTTTCCTTCATTTTAAAGCAGCTCTGAATCTTATACATTTGGATGAAAGCAATCGGTTGGGTGCCTTAATTCTTAATTCTGTGTTCCACTTTCCTTTCTTTTGAGATGAAGGGGTGAAGAGACATTGATCAAGTCTAATTGTTTAATACTGCGTTTGACTGGGACCCCCTGCTGCTCGAGTGTGGGTTGAAGTCTGACTTGTGCGACGCACAAAACATGGGGTGAGAAGGATGTGTGGGCGCGTGTGTGTGCGTGTGTGTGTGTGTGTGTGTTTGTGCGTGTGCGTGTGCGTGTGTGCGTGTGCGTGCGTGTGTGTGTGTGTGTGTGTGCGTGCATGTGTGTGTGTGTGTGTGTGTGTGTGTGAGCCATTCCCTTAGAGTCTATGGCTTATACCTGCCTTAGGCCTCATTGATATTACATGAGCAGTGGCAACCAAAAGGAGTGGCAAAGCCAACCCGAGTACAGCAGATCAGTACTGCTGTTGCTCTCCAGAGCATTTCAACACGCCGGTTTACATTCAAATCTGGGTCCTCTCTGTCTCATCTCTCTCTCTCTCTCTCTCTTTCTCTCTCTCTCGTGCCGCTTGTTCCTGGGTCTCGGTGGAGTCCTCAGTCACAGAGAAAGCAGGCAGATGGAGGGGGGCAGAGGCAGAGCGTTGTGCTTCTCGCAATTTGGAGTCATGCAAAACAGGAATCAAAATGTGGAGTTTCAAGCTTTTCACACTACATTACCCAGCATGCTGCTGAAGCTTTTCACACTACATTACCCAGCATGCTGCTGAAGGCTACTGTCAGCCTTGACCACACTACCCAATGAAATGGTCCGGAGCATGTGTCTAGGGGTGAATAATTTGGACGTTGCAGCTGTTCTTCTTCTTACAGTATAGTTGGCAGAAAGGGATGACTCGCTTTAAGGAAAAGCTGCTTTAACTGCTTTGTTGCACGAGGTTATGAATAGAAAATGATAAACAGGGCTGCTTTCAACTTCATGCTGTATAATATTAAGGCATTAGATGAAATGTTCTTGCAATGCCTTGCATCATCTTTTATCCATATGCTGACGTCTGAGCACTATTATATGTGTATAACGTAGTGAACATGTGGAAGTGGAACAGACAAAATTGAACAAACTCAGACACAGGGTAAACAAAAAACAAAAAGGCATACATACTGTATATACAGTATATTATATTATAACGTGGTGCTACCAGCCGCATGAGATGCTTATGTGCTTGTAATAGATCTTGTGCATGGGATCCCACGCAAGGGGTCCATGAGAAATCAGCTGGGCGAGTCAGACATCGTCCCTATAACCTCGTCAAAGTAGGCCAGAAACGGATCCCAGATAGTTGAAAATCTTTTGAGTGAGTTGGTCCTCAGGAACCTGAGTCTCTCCATCCGTATAACTGAAACCATGTCCGTCAACCACAGCTGAAGAGAGGGTGGAGAGGGGGACTTCCGTTCCTTCAGGATGAGTCTCTTGGCGACAGTCATCCCCTGTGTCAGAGACTGTTGCACAGCCGTAGGGAGGAGCAGAGAGGATTCCAAATGAATTGTTCTTAATGCTTCCTTGGAAGGATACAAGGCACTGTGCTGTGAGCAGGAGGGAAGGAAAGATAATGACCTATAAGTAGGGCTTGGTATCGAGTTTCGATACTTACTTGGCACCGAAATGAAAGCATCGATACTAAGGGGTATCGAAGCCTCCCTTGTCAAAGGATACCAATTTTCGATACCAAAACAAAACAGCGTCATTGAGCCTATAAGCATGCGACATGCTTGCACACCGCGCTCTAATATGGCTGGTGATTGGCTGTCATGTAGAGGCATGCAAGAAACGTTACGCCCACTTTAGCCGGTGTGTTTGTTGTGAGCCAGGCGTGCGGTGCGGATATAGTATACAATAAGTTAGCCACTCAAGCTACTCCTATCCTGGAGTACCATATGGCGAAGATGATGAAAAGCAGGGAAAGAAACAGAAACAACAAGGACTGGTTTCCACTAGTCTGGGCACCTTCCACCCCGCTTTTTGTCATGGGGCGTAAACCACGGAACCAGAATGAACACCGGAAGGCAGTGCGCCAAAAAACATCTGTGTTGCTGTTAGCTTGATGTCTCTTCCCTCGATTAATTGTCTGATGCAAAGCTTCTGTATTGGCTTAAAAGATGTGAGATTGTGAATCCGCAATGTTTCTAAAAGAACTTCGGTACGTCCATCTTTTGTTTTGTTGTTTGCCGTTCTGATACTTGGGTCAAATTGTCAAGTTAACGTGAAAGTTGACGAGCTAGAAACGCTGCCATCCGGTCTAGGGCGGGCTCTAGGCCGGAACCAGTAGGGTGACAAAATCAATTGTGGGCGGGAGCCAGGCTCTTTCTCGCCGAGAAGAGCCTGGTGACGCGAGGTTAGGTTTCCACAGACAAGAGAAATAATCGCGAGGTGGGTCAGCTTACCGCAAATTGTTGTTGATGTTAGTGGTTATCAGATCCCTCAGTCTGACAAATCCATGCATCTGGCTGTGAGTTGTCGCTAGCATTAAATCGTTGCCGATTTATTAATTTATTTATTAATTGCCGCCGTAACGTTATGCGCAAGCGGGCATTGTGTATTTTTAGCAACTCGTTAACAAACGCTGATGTCATGATAGTTTGTTGAATGTAAATGCGATTCATTTATATTGATAGGCTAGTAAGTGAATGCATGAAGTGGAGCTGTCTCGTCAGATTGGACAAGAATGACGTTCTGTTGCAGCACTGAGCATTAAACACTGATCTGCAATGCTAGCGTTAGATGTTTCATTAATTAGCGTTAACGTTATGTGCAAGCGGGCAGTTATCACCCATTATGTATTTTTAGCAACTCGTTAACAAACGCTGATGTCATGATAGTTTGTTGAATATAAATGGGATTCACTTTGTGGCATATAAGGCTATATTGATAGGCTAGTCAATGCTCAACTAGTCTTCCATGCATGAAGTGGATCCATCTCATCAGTTTGGACAAGAATAGAGTTCTGTTGCATCAGTGAGCATTAAACACCGATTTGCAACTCTCTGTTTTGCACTGAAAACTATTCCACTGATTTATTTGTTTTACATTTCTTTCCTTTGTAGTACTCCAATATTTTTTGTAGGGATGGCAATAAGTTTAGACAACTTAAAGTTATGTTAAATACAGTAGGTTTTATTTTTTTCTGCTGTAAAACTTAAGATGGGGGGGGAAACTAAAGATTTGTAAAATAATTTCAACGTGTAATGCAGTTTTATTTTTGTTCAAATGGATTTTTCTAAAAATTAATATCGAAAAAAGTATCGTTCAGGAACCGGTATCGAAATCCAAGTATCGAAACGGTATCGATATCGAAAAATTTTGAACGATACCCGGCCCTACCTACTGTATAAGGCAGAGCACCGAGACAGTAATGGATAAATAATAGTATAGCATCACTTTAGAAGACCGAGAACAGCTGAGAGCCGAGGTGAGTTTGACAGTCTGCACGGTAATGACCACAGTCATTTGACAAACTTTGACCAGGGGAGATGCAAGAAATACTGCTTCAAGCTTTTGGTCAGCGGAAAAGTTTTCTGGAGGAAACCCAGGTCACATAACACGGCTGCTTTTAGGTGTGAGTTTCAAACCGAAAAGCGCTGAATGTGCATGTTTGCCACATTGTGTGGCGTGACACACACACACACACACACACACACACACACACACACACACACACACACACACACACACACACACACACACACACACACAACCACATACCCCCACACACACACACAACCACACCCCCCCCCCCCCCACACACACACACACACACACACACACACACACAACCACATACCCACACAGTGAGTGCAGCTAAACACTATACTGAGTACTGTTGAGCCAAGGGGAAAGAAGCTAGAGACATAAACCTCCAACAGCAGGTGCTGAATTATAGAGAGACACACACACACACACACACACACACACACACACACACACCTGGTTTTTGGGGTCTGGGGGCATGAAGCTGGGATAAGGCATGCCGTGCCTGTCAGAACCAATCACGGCATTTGACTGAGGGCTGGCATTTACAGCTGAATGGCCAGGACCAGCGGGCCCACAGGGCTCGGCCAATAATAAGCCTCCACCTGTGGTGATGGATCACCTGTGACACAGCTGGCCGCACGGGGAGAGACATGCCCACTGGCATTCTGCCAGACAAGACAGCACCAGACACAGGAAGGGAGGGAGAGAGGAACAAGTGCCTCTCTTTTTTGGGTAACACTTTGATAGTCCGCTTAGAGAGTCTACATTAATTTGAATGTCAACTAATAAGCTGTTGAAAGGTTACAAATACTATGTAGACGATCTGTAGACCAACTGTCCAAATAAAGTCTGACCCTTTTTGTAGCATAATTCCCAAAAATGGCAGAAACGTCCCACCCCCGTCTACTTTTGTGCGATTCCTTTGGATTCATTTCAGTTTCTCACTTTTTTCGCCTTTATTAGAGAGGACAGACTGACAGGAAAGGTGGGGGGAGAGAGAGAGGGGATGACATGTGGCAAAGGACCACGGGTCGGGTTCGAACCCGGGCGGGCCACGCGAAGGACTAAGCCTTTGTGGTACGCACTCTACCAGGTGAACCACCGGGACACCCCCTCACTTTTAAATTAATTAAACTCTTTACACTAGAGCCCAAGGAATGTTAGTGCATTGCATAAGTATGCTTAAATTCTAAGCACATCTGTATTATTTTTTGTCAATTTAGAATACAATTGACCCAGATATTCAGTTATTGTGGGGTCAATATGTTGTGAAGAGATTATTTTCCCTGATCAAATCCAGTTCTGAAGGAACAGTGTGTGCATACCATAATTGTTATCCACAAACAATTCTGGTCTAATTCTGGCACGTAAGCGGAGGGATTTGTCAGTGTTGATGTAAAGTACTTGAGACTCTGTGACACTCTTTGTTTTTAATTAGAGTTAAGCATATTGAAACAGCAAGCCTAAAATTAGTTATTTTTGGCGTTGACCCATCTGCCGTTAAATATGGAAACAACATCAAAAGAGTACTAAGAGGCAAAAGAACAGACAGATCTCCATGTTAAAGCATGGGAAAACAACAGAAGAGCACGCATTAGCTCACTATCCTGCTGCAGGTACAGGAAGGTGGCGCTATAGGCAAGCTCAGAGACAAGACACAAGCAGACAGGGACAGAGACAAGCTCAGAGACGAGACAGAAGCAGACAGGGACAGACACAAGCTCAGAGACGATACAGAAGCAGACAGGGACAGAGACAAGCTCAGAGACCAGACAGAAGCAGACAGGGACAGAGACAAGCTCAGAGACCAGACAGAACCACACAGGGACAGAGACAAGCTCAGAGACCAGACAGAAGCAGACAGGGACAGAGACAAGCTCAGAGACGATACAGAACCAGACAGGGACAGAGACAAGCTCAGAGACCAGACAGAAGCAGACAGGGACAGAGACAAGCTCAGAGACCAGACAGAAGCAGACAGGGACAGAGACAAGCTCAGAGACCAGACAGAAGCTGCATGTCATTAGTAAAGTGTCCAAACTAAATGAGTAACAACCGTAGACTAGCACCACACTCATGGAGATGCCAGGCCAATCATAAGCTATGTCTAAACGCGTTCACTCATTATAAATGATATACGGTAAATGACGGTTGTCCTGCGACAGACTAGTCTAGATTGTGTCCGCCTACAGTGCCGTGTGCAGAACATTTTAGAGTGGAACAACTAAAGAAGAGCATACGGTTCAAAACCCTTGAGCAAGGCAGTAACAAGTCGTGTTTCCATTACCGTCAGAAATGCGCAAAATCTAAATATCGCAATAGAAATTGGGTAATGGAAACACGTAAATTTCGAAAAAGCTCCCAAATATCGCAAAACGTTTTTGCGCTCTCATGAGGTGGTTTTTCAGACGTGTCGATATAGCAGTTTATCGCAAAAGTGTAATGGAAACAGATTTTCCGCATTTGCACGTCATGTGACCCATCTTCTCCTTAGGGAGAAAGGGTTTGATAAACCGTGGCAAAACCTTCGCAGCAAGTGGAAAACTTTGAAGCAACGCTACCTAGCAGAAAGACGTGTTGTGCAAAAGCGGAGCCGGAAAATAGATCATGTTTAATGGGAGAAATCGATCCATGCCTGTGTGCGCGCATTTGGCACAGCGGCGAGATGATCGGCGGGATGAAAAGCACACCGGTGCGGTGCTGTTGACTGAAGTGATTAATACATTACACACGTTTCAGGTGCAATGTTATAATTATAATACACGATATTCTGACTACTGCACCATATCAGCCTTTCCCCCCCTCCTCCATCTCTAAAATGGGACAAGTTGTAGGCTACCTTTTTTCCTCTGCCTGTCGCGCTCACTGCATTCACCGCAGCCCGCAACATGTTCTTTTGAATTGATAATCAGGCTCGTTTATATGCGTTGTAACTTCATGTTGTGATTTGCATTGACCATTGGTTGGATTTGAGCATGCAGGGGACGGGATATATGGGGCAGATCCGCGTGCGTAATCACTGTGGCAGCTGCTGGTAACGGGAATTGCGAAACTCAACTTCAATGGAAACGCCTACAAGTCGCAATTGTACATTGTCAAAGTTGTAGAAATATCGCAATTATTTTGCGAAAAACTGTAATGGAAACACAGCTACAGTGACCTCTACCATCTAAAGGAAAAGCCTATAGCACATTCCAAGCCTGGCTCATTTAAGTGAGCGTTCCATCAACCTCTGGCTTATCTGCAATTCTGAACTCCAGCTCAGTAACCATGGTAACTTATGCCGCCGAACTAACCTGGCTTATCTCGATGAGGGCGCGCGCGTCAAGTGAAGCTATGCAAGCCAGGCTGGAATATAGCGTCAAGTAGACATGGCTGGTTGCACTTGGTGGAAGGAGGTGAGGCTGAATTGGCAGTTGGTGTTAGTTTAAGCTGGGCTTTTCAAGTCAGCCTGGCTTTACTTCACTGCCCCCTGCTGTGCTCGAGCTGCTACGTACGTTTCCAGTAGTCACAGGAATGCGTATGTACAGTACATGTAGGCTACTTCCATGTTGCTCCTCAGGCCGTCGCTGTAAACCAAAAAGTACAAGAAGGCTCTTCTTTACTTTTTTCACAGGCTAGTTGAAAATGGGTCAAACAAAAAACTCTTGGGTGCATACAGTACAGTATCAGCAGAAGTCAAACTCTAAACAAAAACATTTCCGTTGTGATGATAGTCTTCAGACTGTGTGAAGTCATCCTCGCCTAAACACAGCCCTAAGTGGAAGCGGGTGATAGGGACGTTTTAGGTTTGTTTCCATTCCAAAATAATTATCTCTCTACTCGGAACACCACCCCTGGCTCCTGGAGGAGTAAATCTACATACAGAGAGGCACACAGGCACACATGTGCATGCCAACACAAAGGCGCGCGTGCGTGTCCGCGTGTGTGTGTGTGCACGCACACGCACACACACACACACACACACACACACACACACACACACACACACGTGCACACAGGCACTTTCTCTTTCCCTCTGACAGCTAAAAATGAGTCTTTGGTGATTCCATTCCCCAGGATCTTGAAATGCAGTAAAATATTCATTCACAGCCTCAGGGAAACTTTTATCTGCCAGTAACTTTGCCAGTAACGACCATCCCAAAGCCTAACTTGGTTTTACTACATTGTGTTTTATTTTGCTGTTTTAAGTCATATTTAAGACAGCTACAACTTTAGCAACTAAACACAATTAGGAATTAGGAAGAATATCATCGTTGTGTAATGAAGGGTGTCAATAATTCTGAATAACATTCATCAGAAAACATCTTAAATTATATTTTTCCACGTACAAAGAATTTCATAGCAATTTTTCCCGTAGAATTCTGGATGGCAGAGAAAAATCACAGAATATTTTGGGTGCCTTTTTTTGTTGTTGCTATCTTTACAGTCTTTTAAACATTTCATGTAGCATTGGCTAGTCATTTTGTGTTACTGATCCTTGATACCGCAAAACAGTTGCTTCCATATGTTGACTTCTGAATATAAAGGATA
>NW_028151631.1:7500-10000 GCF_964638095.1 Poromitra crassiceps | reverse complement strand
CGAACCTGCAGGACCTTCTTGCTGTGAGGCCAGAGTGTGAGGCAAGAACGCTACCCCTGTGCCACCGTACCCCACGGTGAATTGAACTGAACTGAATATAACTGAATATTATAGTTGTCATGGCGTAGTTAATGACTGAAACTTAAAGGAAATTCTTGTCTTGTCTTTCAATTAATTCATGATGCTGACATTCCACTGCTTACTGTCACAGGCTGTGTAAACAGTGTAAAGTGGGCTCTCTGTAACTTGATCCCCGGGTCTGTCTGTCTCAGGTGTAATAATCCCACAATGATCACGGCTTTAACAAGCATCACAGGCTGTGTAAACAGTGTAGTGGGCTCTAAGCGTCAGGGGCAGTTGCCCCCTCAGATTAAAAAATGTATATATATATATATATATATATTTTAGGGGGACCAAATTTTAAGGGGGACAAAATGTCCCCATGTCCCCCAGCTTCCGGCACCCCTGCTGCTTGGTCAGTGACTTGACCATTGAATAGAATCCAGACAAAGTTGAAATGTGTACCAGGGAACTGTTTTTGTGTCTGCAGCTGCTTTAACAGATACATGTTTGTCAGAAGGCCAGATGAGAGGAAATGGGCTCAGCCACAACATAGTTTGACTCCTGGGGTTTTATACTAGGCCATTTCAAATGGTTTCAAAAAGTGTCCCAGTACGAGTTAAAGTATTTAAATTAGCTATTTGATTGTCAGAACTGCCTAACCATACGTGACTCAGACTACTTAAGGGCAAACAGCAGAACAACAATTACAGACTGTGTTGTTTTAGCCAGGACCCCCCCCACACACACACACCCCCCACCCCCCTGCAGCGAGGCAGCCAGAGACACTGAATGTTCCGGAAACCCGTGTGTATTCTTTTGAATAACACATCTGCTGGTTTTATTCATTTAAGGATTACAACTGTTCCCAATTATTCTCCAACTGCCTTTGAAAACAGAACGGGGGTTTTTTGGTTCTGCTAGGACGAGTCCGACTGAGGCCGTTAGGTTGGGCTTCAAGACAGGAACAGGATGGGACCATCTGGACACAGCACTTATGGATGTGCGTACATAACACACACACACACACACACACACACACACACACACACACACACACACACACACACACACACAGACACACACACACACACACACACACACACACACACATACATACACATACACATACACACATACATAATACTACAAGCACAGGCATGAACGTAACTTCCTGATGTGTATGCAAAGCGTATCACAGGCAAATTGAAGTACAGCGTTAACCCGCTCGCATTGTGATGTTTTATTTGTTGTATTATCCTAAATGACAGATGCGTCATATCCCAGGAGGCACTCAGCGTGTATAGCTGTATAGCTGTATAGCCTACGAACGCTGGGGGCTCATTTATCAGTATTTCAATATAGGTACACTGACGCTGAAACGCTGTCTGAAAACCCCTATTTGATATACATGAAGCATATTGGTGCCAAGCGCGTTGTAATGACTCCCCACTGTCTCATTTGCATTTAAAATGTTTTTCATGACACGTATTGACCATTCTCAACGTACCAGTGAGTTAGTTGTACAGATGAGGAGGACTATGTCAGTGGAACGCTCCAGGGAGATGGGAGCCTTCTGACAGCTAACAGGATTGATCGTGAGCAATGCTGAAGAAGCCTCTGTACTCCTCATGGACCTTCAGTCTTTAATTATAATGTCTCACACACACACACACACACACACACACACACACACACACACACACTGGTGTCGGCACACTGTAAAAACCGATGCTAAAAACTAGCAAGTGACTTGTTCTGAAGGTGTCTGACCACATGTTACAAGACTCTGATGTTTGACATGATTAGGATCATGCAGCAGTTGACACCCGCACGTGTTTCTGTGGCCATAAGGCCGTTTGTACATAGCTGAAGTGATGTAAACTCTGCTTAGAAGAGATGGGCTATACTGTACAGTTAACATCCAACCTGTGTGTGTGTGTGTGTGTGTGTGTGTGTGTGTGTGTGTGTGTGTGTGTGTGTGTGTGTGTGTGTGTGTGTGTGTGTGTGTGTGTGTGTGTGTGTGTGTGTGTGTGTGTGTGTGTAGTCCACGTTCCCTTAGATCCCTTAGACCAGGGGTGCCCAATACGTCGATCGCGATCGACCGGTCGATCGCGAAGGTAGTGTGGTCGATCGCGTGGCATTGGGGAAGAATTTTTTTTTTTTTTTTTTTTTTTACTGTTTTTCCACTGTTTCCACTGTTTTTCCACTGTTTCCACTGTTTTTCCACTGTTTTTCCACTGTTTCCACTGTTTTTCCACTGTTTTTCCACTGTTCCACTGTTTTCCACTGTATACTCAGTGTATATATATATAAATAAATATGTTCGGTAGATCACTTTGACTTGGTCATTTTAAAAGTAGCTCCCAAGCTGAAAAAGTGTGGGCACCCCTGCCTTAGACCATATGGGCAGTGCTAGACAGATATGTTGTATGTAATT
>NW_028151631.1:0-2500 GCF_964638095.1 Poromitra crassiceps | reverse complement strand
GTCATTCCTCCTTCTTTCTTCTGGGATGCGATCCAATACCGAGCCCTTATTCACATGCCGATGCTCAAAATTGTAAACTGCAGTACACCACCAAACCACTGAGCACCGAACCGATACATCCGGCGCTGTGGAGCAGTTGAAACCCAAAATGACTCAGCCGAAGAAGGCTGTGTCTGAGCAAAAAACTTCAGCACTGGCATGGACATATCCGCTCAATACTGGAAACGCCGAAATATCGTCCGTCTGTCCCAGAGGACTCTGTATTGGAAACTACAGAATATTTTGGGAATACCATGGCCCCCGAATACTCGGATAACAACATTGTGTCGGAAGTAGGTACAGTTTTATTGTGATTGATAACGTGTATATCGCGTGCAGCCATTTCAGCTGACCTCCCAGTGGATATAGGGGCCGCGCATCCGAGACGAAGAAGGAAGAATGACTGATGAGTCTCGCGTTGGGGCTACATGTAACCGTGATTCAAATCCAGTCTGGACCTTTGTCACTTTCCCATCTCACTCAACTTTGAGCTGTCCAGTAAAGACAAATGCCAAAAACATTTGAGAAAATACAAGAAAATAAAGTAGGAGAGAGCAGAATAGAATAAGATTGTATTGTAGAGTAGGTTGGAAAAACGTAAAACGTGTCCCCATTTGAACTGGACTGGTAGCAGACCTGTTGAAGTGATGGGTGAGCTGAGGAGTTGTCAAGAGGTACCGTAGGAACACACTGTGGCAGAGTGGTTGGCACTGACCCATGACCTTGAAGCTGGGTCTTCAAGGTCACAGATCTTCTAGTAAGACAACGACACCAAACACTTCAAAAAGCACCCATACTGTGGAATGGTTGAAACACTGGACCGGCAATGAGTCCAAATCTGAATCCCATTGAAAGCCCATAGAGGAATCTAAAAGTGGCCGCTTGGTGAAGGAAAATGTGCGGGAGCTGGAGCAGTTGGAACAGTTTGAAGTGCAGGAAATGTATTCATATAGAAAGTGCTTTACGGTATTGTCAAAGGCTGTGCTACCAAGGGTGCTTTGTTCTTACCATTTCTTTTTATTTTCTGATCTAATATAATATATTAAGCTCTGAATCTGAATATGGAGATCAAATACTTTTGTCAATTTCAGCAAAAAAGTGTCCCTTTATAGTTATTTGACATTTCTTTTTGCCACACATACTATTATGTCTATAACAGCACATGCTCACTATCTATGATGTCAGCACTGTCTCTCTTGTGCATTGCATAAAACTTCAAATAATTCAACATTGCATTTTATTCCAAGTCTGCAAAACCCTGCTCATTGTCGGAGGAAGCATGGTGCTAGTCTCAGCTCTCCCCAGATCGGCAGAGGGTGGAGCAGCGACCGGGGCAGCCAATAGGGCGGCGTGCAAGGGATAAATTGGCCAAGTATACTTGGGGAGAAAATGGGGGGGGGAACCTGAAAAAAAAAAAAAAAAAAGTTACAGCTGAATTGCATAATACAGAGAATATGTGCTAGTGGTACAGTCAATAAAAGTTGAAAGCATGTTAAGCTTGCGTATGTGGATGTGCAAGTTGTGCGTTTGTGTGGCAGAGAGAGGGATCGAGAGAGAGAGAGAGAGAGAGAGAGAGAGAGAGAGAGAGAGAGAGAGAGAGAGAACATGTGGGTGTGCGTTTGGTTTCATCACCGATTCCTGATTCTTTCATTCTTTACTATTTTTAGCTGCCCTCTGGATGCATACAGCCCTGTTTTATTTTCTCTAGTCCTCTGTTCTCCTCTGTTTCTATCTGTCACAGCTGTTTCTTGTGCCTCTCTCTCTCTCTCTCTCTCTCTCTCTCACTCTCTCTCTCTCACTCTCTCTCGCTCTCTCTCTGCCTTTGTGTCTCAGAACCCTGATTCAGTGGCGCATATGGCTGCATCATGCGCAAAGTAGAACATGTTGCCTCTCGCCGTCTCTGTGTCCGAGTGGAACTATTTAGCATCGAGTCGGTGTTTCTCAGGGGAGCGCTAAGTAGACTGCATCATTACTGTGCATCCAGCGTGATTATGGATAAGCTGGTCGTCTCGACAACAGCTTACAGCCAGACTGTCCAGGGGGATCTGGGACTGAGGAGCAACATATGGACACGCAACACTGCCCTGCAGGGAGAATAACTATAAGAATAAGAAGAAATAAAGGCCTGCCATCCAGTGCTAACGGCTTATGTTGGTGGTAATAGCATAGGCTACAGAGAGAATCATAGATCTCCAAATGTTTGGGACCTTCCAGTCTATGGCACTGCACGCAGTCTTTTAGTGTATATCAAATGCACTGACTGCCTTCACTTTCACAGTTCTTACTTATTTTCCACTCCGGACCTGGGGCGACAGGGCCTTCGCTGCAGCTGCCCCCACCCTCTGGAACGCCCTCCCCAGCCACATCCGTCAAGCAGACACTCTGTCATCATTCAAACACGCCCTCACAACCCACCTTTTCACCCTTGCTTTCAACCCATGAACTCCTTCCTCTCTCACCT
>NW_028151632.1:0-69008 GCF_964638095.1 Poromitra crassiceps | reverse complement strand
AAAAACGTATTTCTGTTTCTGTGCAAAGCTAACTGAACCTCACGTCATATTAAGATAAACAGAATTTCTGCGGTGGGGACTCTGGAGACGTTGAACTGAGCACACACAGACACACTCCAATTAACGCTCTCCAAGTAGTAGGATTGGCTACAGGTGGTGTATTTATGCTGATGGTATATAATCTCTGGTCCTGGATTTGTTTGAAACAGAGTCACTGAAGAACAAAATCTAGGAAATGAAAATAAATAAACTGACTCCCTTCAAGCTTCAAGTCAGTTTTGGTGGAGCACAAAGTCCTTCATCACTTGTGTTAGTGGTAGGGAGTGGACTTGGTTCAGGCGATGTGTGCCCAGAACTTGGCGGATCCGGATCCGACACACGTGGGCCAGACTGGGAGGACATCTCTTGGCCTCCAGAAAGACCCTGAGAGCCTCAGGATCCGCCCTCTTCTCCAGCTGTGCCTGCTCTGTGGTCACCAGGGCCGGGTCAGCACCGTGGTCCAGCAGCAGCTGGACGAAGGCCATGTTGCACCTTTTAAGCAGCACCATCTCCAGCAGGCGAGAAGCCACATCACGGGTCAGAACGCCAGCAGCCTGGAGCAGCAGGTGGAAGCAGTCCAGGTGTTTGCGTGCAGCACTGATGTAGAGAGCGGTGCGTGAGCCGTGTTTGTTTCTGTTAGGGTCGGCCCCGGCTTCCAGGAGGATCCGGACACAGTCCAGGTGACCGTAGCCCACGGCCATGTAGAGAGGCGTGTAGTTATACTCATCAGCTAGGTCTACCTGTGCTCCCTGTGTGATCAGGTAGTCCACACAGGCAGCATGACCCCTACAGGCTGCGAGCTGCAGAGGGGTCCACCACCCATAAAAACACTTCTCATTGATCAGCCTTCTGAAGTGGTCTCTCTGCAGCAGCCTCCTCAGTGTGTCCAGGTCTCCTGCCCTGATGGCACCATGAAGCTGCCTGTGACGATGCTCTGCTTTAACAGACATTCCTTCAGATGTGTCACTGTACCACACTGACTTGTATGCTGTGTCTCAAACAGAAGGTAGTATCAGTGTTGCCAGGTAGGAAATGTTATTGTAATGTAATGTAATTATCGTACCTGAGGGTCAAAATAATTGTTTTTGGAGGGAAATTATCGTACGCGAGCAGCAGCTTCTTCTTCTTATGGCTTTCCGGCAGACTGGATTCCTAGCATCTTCCACCAGTTATATAGCCTCAGCCAGGAAGGATTTATGACATCACTGATGACCTCACAATTCCTTGAGTGACATCACTGATGACATCACAAATGCTCGAGTGACATCACTGATGACATCACAATTGCTCAAGTGACATCACAATCCCGATGTATGACATCACTGATGGGGATTGGGCCAGCCCCGATTCCAGCTGGCCTTGCATTCACAGCTCGGCCGCTGCATGGCCTTGCCCGCAGCTCGGCTGCTGTGTGGCCAATGAGAGCAGCATTACTGATGAATAGTACTGTGACGTAGTCAGCGACACTGTGACGTAGTCAGTGACACTAGACATTTCACTAGGTAGCAGACACTGCTGCTCACCGACACTTCAAAGTCCTCATTTCTGTCGGCGACGGTTTCAAAAGTGTCGCCAGACAAAGCATCAATTGGGCTGAAACTGCAATTCTTTTCAACTGTCAACAGTGTGAACAGAACCGATGGCAAATTGTCTCCGTCCGTGGGGATTTCTTGCCACCGCGTCATAAATTGAATCATAAATTGAATCATAAATTGAGCACAAACTACTTAGTTTCCACACAATGCAATGTTCACATCCAAACACAAAGGAAAATAAACATGTCACAGAGTGCATATTGGCAGCACAGAGCCGAATGTTCCAGAGCAAAATAACAGTCCCCAGGGTTTGATTTGACTCGGCAGTTAGTTTGTATGGAGCCTCTCCATCTCTCAGACGGTGGGTTCTGCAGAGTTCTGCTGAGCCTCTCCATCTCTCAGACGGTGGGTTCTGCAGAGTTCTGCTGAGCCTCTCCATCTCTCAGACGATGGGTTCTGCAGAGTTCTGCTGAGGGAGACGCCTCTTCAAAAGCTTATTCTCCCAAGCAACAGAGGAGGCAGCTTATCCAGCCTGTGTGTGTGTGTGTGTGTGTGTGTGTGTGTGTGTGTGTGTGTGTATCTGTGTGTGTGTGTGTGTGTGTGTGTGTGCGTGTGTGTGTGCATGTGCATCTGTGTGTGTGTGTGTGTGTGTGTGCATCTGTGTGTGTGTGTGTGTGTGTATATGTCTGTGTGTGTGTGTGTGTGTGTGTGTGTGTGTGTGTGTGTGCGTGTGTGTGTGTGTGTGTGTGTAGATGTGTATCTGCTTGCCTGTGTATGTGTCGTGTGCTCAGTTGCCTGTGTGTATGTGTGTCATGTATTGTATTTCCAGGCGAGTAGCCTTCCTGACAGCGCGGCCTTGCCGGACCCCCGGCTTTAGCTGCCCTAAAAGCCCCTGAAGGACCTTGCAGAGCGAGCGGGTGTGTGAGTGAACATGTGGACATGAAGACAACGAGGCAGATCCACCCAGACGTGTGTGAGTGAACATGAGGACATGAAGACAACGAGGCAGATCCACCCAGACGTGTAGGACGTGTGTGAGAGAACATTTGGACATGAAGACAACGAGGCAGATCCACCCAGACGTGTAGGACGTGTGTGAGAGAACATTTGGACATGAAGACAACGAGGCAGATACACCCAGACGTGTAGGACGTGTGTGAGAGAACATTTGGACATGAAGACAACGAGGCAGATCCACCCAGACGTGTAGGACGTGTGTGAGAGAACATGAGGACATGAAGACAACGAGGCAGATCCACCCAGACGTGTAGGACGTGTGTGAGAGAACATGTGGACATGAAGACAACGAGGCAGATCCACCCAGACGTGTAGGACGTGTGTGAGAGAACATGAGGACATGAAGACAACGAGGCAGATCCACCCAGACGTGTAGGACGTGTGTGAGAGAACATGTGGACATGAAGACAACGAGGCAGATCCACCCAGACGTGTAGGACGTGTGTGAGAGAACATGTGGACATGAAGACAACGAGGCAGATCCACCCAGACGTGTAGGACGTGTGTGAGAGAACATGTGGACATGAAGACAACGAGGCAGATCCACCCAGACGTGTAGGACGTGTGTGAGTGAACATGTGGACATGAAGACAACGAGGCAGATCCACCCAGACGTGTAGGACGTGTGTGAGAGAACATGAAGACATGAAGACAACGAGGCAGATCCACCCAGACGTGTAGGACGTGTGTGAGAGAACATGTGGACATGAAGACAACGAGGCAGATCCACCCAGACGTGTAGGACGTGTGTGAGAGAACATGAAGACATGAAGACAACGAGGCAGATCCACCCAGACGTGTAGGACGTGTGTGAGAGAACATGTGGACATGAAGACAACGAGGCAGATCCACCCAGACGTGTACCACGTGTGTGAGAGAACATGAAGACATGAAGACAACGAGGCAGATCCACCCAGACGTGTACCACGTGTGTGAGAGAACATGAAGACATGAAGACAACGAGGCAGATCCACCCAGACGTGTAGGACGTGTGTGAGAGAACATGTGGACATGAAGACAACGAGGCAGATCCACCCAGACGTGTAGGACGTGTGTGAGAGAACATGAAGACATGAAGACAACGAGGCAGATCCACCCAGACGTGTAGGACGTGTGTGAGTGAACATGTGGACATGAAGACAACGAGACAGATCCACCCAGACGTGTAGGACGTGTGTGAGAGAACATGTGGACATGAAGACAACGAGGCAGATCCACCCAGACGTGTACCACGTGTGTGAGAGAACATGAAGACAAGAAGACAACTAGGCAGATCCACCCAGACGTGTAGGACGTGTGTGAGAGAACATGAAGACATGAAGACAACGAGGCAGATCCACCCAGACGTGTAGGACGTGTGTGAGAGAACATGTGGACATGAAGACAACGAGGCAGATCCGGCAGATCCACCAGACGTGTAGGACGTGTGTGAGAGAACATGAAGACATGAAGACAACGAGGGCAGATCCACCCAGACGTGTAGGACGTGTGTGAGAGAACATGTGGACATGAAGACAACGAGGCAGATCCACCCAGACGTGTAGGACGTGTGTGAGAGAACATGTGGACATGAAGACAACGAGGCAGATCCACCCAGACGTGTAGGACGTGTGTGAGAGAACATGAAGACATGAAGACAACGAGGCAGATACACCCAGACGTGTAGGACGTGTGTGAGTGAACATGAGGACATGAAGACAACGAGGCAGGTACACCCAGACGTGTACGACGTGGGGCGTCTGGGGAGTGTAGAGGTGAAAGAAAAGCACTGGCCTACTACTACCAGCACCAGCACCACGGAGACCCAGAAGAGCGTGATCCTCCCACGTCCTGCTGGTGAAACTCCACGCTGTCAGGTGGAAAAGAAGCGGCTGTATCAGAGGAAGCATGTGCTCGTCTACAACTCCGCCCAGATCGGGGTGGAGCAAACGACCGGGACAGCAGGGGGAATTGGCTGAGAAAATCTGAAAAGACTCGGTAAAAAAAGAAGAAAAAAAAACAACGTTTGTTCTGTGCCTTTGGGCTGCCGGGTGAAGAGTGTTTTGAGCCTGTCATATTTCTGGCCATGGAAGCCATCAGACAAATGGAGGGGCCACAGCAGTGCAGAGCCAGGGGGAGGGGCCACAGCAGTGCAGAGCCAGGGGGAGGGGGCCACAGTGCAGAGCCAGGGGGAGGGGCCACAGTGCAGAGCCAGGGGGAGGGGCCACAGTGCAGAGCCAGGGGGAGGGGCTACAGCAGTGCAGAGCCAGGGGGAGGGGGCCACAGTGCAGAGCCAGGGGGAGGGGCCACAGCAGTGCAGAGCCAGGGGGAGGGGCCACAGCAGTGCAGAGCAGGGGGAGGGGCCACAGTGCAGAGCCAGGGGGAGGGGCCACAGCAGTGCAGAGGCAGGGGGGAGGGGCCACAGCAGTGCAGAGCAAGGGGGAGGGGCCCACAGCAGTGCAGAGCCAGGGGGAAGGGGCCACAGCAGTGCAGAGCCAGGCCTGGCAGCACATGAATGAAGACGGGGACACATCAAAAGGTGCTGGGGCCCCTTTTTCCAAAACCACGCTCGGGCTGCCCCCCCCCCCCCCACCACCATCATCATCATTTTCCCCGCTGAGCGCCACGTGCCACATGGGACTGAGGCCTGTGACAACGAGGAAGACCAACACACAAACAAGTGTGTACACACACACACAGATTCTCATTCTCTCTCTCTCTCTCTCTCTCTCTCTCTCTCTCTCTCTCTCTCTCTCTCTTCTCTCTCTCTCTCTCTCTCTCTCTCTCTCTCTCTCTCTCTCTCTCTCTCTCTCTCTCTCTCTCTCCTTCTCTCTCTCTCGGAACCCACAACGCCGCCCATCAACTTTCTATATTCACCCAAATGTTGCTCGGGGTGACTTGGAACATGCATAAGAGAAATGGAAAAGAAAAGAGAAAACATGAAAAAGGTTGCAACCCACGCTCCACTAAGCAGCAAGACGAGTGGGTTATCTCCATCCAGGATGTGATCATCAACAGAAAAACCTAGAAAACAGAAACCCTGGAAGGAGCTGAAAAGCTTAAAGGCCTGTCCACTGGGAAGCTCTCTTTAAAAAGGGGTACGCCACTTTTCGCGGGAGTCTAGCTCATTTGCCATATCGCCCCCACATAACCAATAGGGGTGGGAATCCCCAGATGCCCACGATACGATACTAAAACGATACTTGAGTCACGATACGATATTATTGCGATATCGCCGATATTGTGATATATATGAATATTGCGATATATTGAATATTGCGAAATATATATTTTCTTTTCCTACCTTTTCCTTGACCTCACCGGAAGTAAAACATGCAGTGTTTTTTTTTGCCCAAAATGTAGGCTACATACACAATACGCCACTGCAGGCGCGGACTGCAACATCGGGCGCTTCGGGCAGATTTCCCCCACCCCACATAACCAAGGTACACCGTGCCTTTACCGTCACTGTCCCAGCAGTCTGCAGTGAGCTACACTGTGAAGTTAGTAAGTATCGCCCTTAGAATGGAGGCCAATGGTACACCCGTTCAAAATAACCAAAAACACACATCATCAAATAGCGCCAAAATACATGTTGTGCTTCGGGTTACTCACCACGAGATGAAATATTAATTGAAAATTATATTTTTTTAAGGTAAATACATAGCCGGAATTACTTTCAAAAACATGGCCGCCAGGCATGCGCTGTGTACAGCGGAAGCGCTCTTTACAGGCAAACAAGGAAGTAAGTCGGTGTGGGGATTTAGTCCGAAAATGACGTTTGGCGTAACTATGGATGAATATTTCATGCGGTGGTGAGCAGTTACAAACATATTTCAACAGAAGGCTGCTGTGCTTCAAACAGGTTGTAACAGTGAGAGGAGCCATGACACGCGCTCTCCACACGCAACACAAGGAGGAGCTCAAGAGTTCAATGCACAGGCAGCTTCCCACTTCCTCATCACCTATAATTAGGGTGATTAATGATCAATGATCAATGATCAATGATGTCTACGTAAACATACTGGTCTCCACATGGCACATGATGGGTGCTATTAATATCAACGCTGTATCTATTAGTTTCAGGATTTGTTTTCTCTTGATCAATATGCAAATTGATGCACCTCTACAGGGGGTACCTGGTGTCGAAGTATCAAGCTTCTATTAAGACTACTTCTTGAGCAATTGCCTTTATAAGGATGTATCTACACACACACAAACAGGCAGGCTGACAGACACACACACACACACACACACACAGGCAGGCTGACAGACACACACACACAGGCAGGCTGACAGACACACACACAGACAGACACACACACACACATGCAGGCAGGCTGACAGACACACACACACACACACACACAGGCAGGCTGACAGACACACACAGACACACACACACACACAGGCAGGCTAACAGACACACACACACAGGCACAGGCAGACACACACACACACACACACACACACACACACACAGGCAGGCTGACAGACACACAGACACACACACACACACGCAGGGCTGACAGACACACAGACACACACACACGCAGGCTGACAGACACACACAGACACACACACACGCAGGCTGACAGACACACACACACACACACACACACACACAGGCAGGCTGACAGACACACACAGACACACACACACACGCAGGCTGACAAACACACAGATGGCACCATGATGACCTAATGCCCATATACCCTGTATCATGGTGGCAAAACATAAAAAAGGGTGTGTGTGTGTGTGTGTGTGTGTGTGTATGTGTGCACGTGCGTGTGTGTGTGTGTGTGTGTGTGTGTGTGTGTGTGTGTGCCTGCGTGCACACTCACCTTGTTAGGCGCTGTGGCTGAGGGCGCTCCCCGAACTTCCTGCAAACAAACAAGAGCAAGAAGAAAACATGAGTGGGCTGGTTATCAACCACAACAACACAGAGTAAACAACACACACGCGCACACACACACACCCGCGCACACACACACACACACAGCGCACACACACACACGCCTTGACAGCATGCGGCGGTAATGTGCTCAAACAAGAGGCCAGCGACAGGACGTGTAGGTGTCTGTGTGTTTCACAGCAGCAGGAGGATTATAGCAGGTGTACAGAGATTGAATCAGATTATATAGCAGGCGTATGAATCAGATTATATAACAGGTGTATGGAGCATTGCAATCAGATTATATAGCAGGTGAATGGAGATTGAATCAGATTATATAGCAGGTGTACAGAGATTGAATCATATTATATAGCAGATGTATGGAGATTGAATCATATTATATAGCAGGTGTACAGAGATTGAATCAGATTATATAGCAGATGTATGGAGATTGAATCAGATTATAGCAGGTGTACGAGCAGGTGTACAGAGATTGAATCAGATTATATAGCAGGTGTATGAATTAGGGATGGGCATCGAATTTCGAATTTTCGAATAATCGTTGTTATTATCAAGGTCGACTTTTATTATTGAAATTCGAAATTCGAAATTCGAAAAAAAAAAAAAAAAAAAAAAAAAAAAAAAAAAAAAAATTTAGTGAAATGTTGCATTGTCTCCCCTGATTCTAAGAAATCGCTTGGTTTGAGCAAGTAGAACAATTTTTATAAGCATTTTAAGCAAGGTTTATGGAAAAATGAATGGCGGATGAAATCCCATGAAGAGGGAGAGGGGGTGACTTTGGCACCCCTTTGGCACTCAGACCTGAGCCTACTAAAATATTTAATGAACCACTCATGATTGTCAAAACTGTTTTTTATTTTCGAAAATGTCAATGTCATGTAACATGTTCTTTACTTCAGTGGTGCAATGCTTGTTTGAGCTAAAATCCACAGCAGCTTTTTTATATTAATTAACACATTGAGTGCCACAGCGCTTCAGTAAAATTGTCTGGAGCCTGTGCCAGATTCACTTCCATTCAGTTGAAAACAGCTATAGAATTTTTTCTATTATGGCTATATTAACGGGGCTGGACTTTAATGAAACATTGAACACTCCTGCTTCTTCCAAAGAAGAAATTTTGTTCTAGACAGTTTCCTTTATGAAATGACAGCCTCTCAAAAAAGTGCACTTTCAAGGGTTTTCTGTCGTTTTTTTTTACTTTCCAAGATATAGTCCCTTTTATGAATACCTTTTGCACTCTAATTTCGAGCACATTCACTGACTCTGGCTGGTGTTTTCTGATGTGGTGGCGTGTGGTGTGGTTTCTGTGCAGCCTGTGTGACACACACACCTCCCCACCCCCCCCCCCCCCCCCCCCCCCCCCTCTCCACCTCTGAGCTGCGGGCTCCTCCCCACACGCACAGAGTTTGTTTTTTCGACTCGTTTTTGCCCCGGACAGATCCCAGCGCCCATCAAGGAAATGATGCGCGCTGGCAAACGCGACTGAACGAAAAGGCTTGGCCGTTCGGCTTCGGATGCTGGCTTTCTAGGAAATCGTGTGGAGATAGATAGAAGCATAAGAGCTCAGTTGTGAGCGCGATGCAGCCGAGCCCACTCTCCGCTGTAGACAGAGCAATATATACGGCTCTGGCAGAAAGCATGCATCGGTTTCCACGGCTTTCTCCGCTGTCTCCTGTACAAAGTAAAGGATCTGAGGTGGGTGGAGCAGCTCCTGTGACGATGTTTAAGGTGGCGCCGTGTGATCCCTTGAAGGGATTCATGCTCACTGGCTAGGTACGACCTTAAACAGCAGAATTATGGAATAATATGAATTATGATTTTAGGACGTCCACAGACGTCCTTGGCACTCCTCGTTACTTTTTTTTTAGGACGTCCACAGACGTCCTTGGCACTCAATGTGTTAATAAAGCCGTAGACTTAGAATCAGGGGAGACAATGCAACATTTCACTCACAAAAAAAAAAAAAAAAAAAAAAAATTACATTTTTTTTTTTTTTTTTCGAATTTCGAATTAAATTCGAATTTGGCCAGCGAATTTCGAATAGTGTTTTTGCTAGAAATGCCCATCCCTAGTATGAATCAGATTATAGCAGTGTTATGGAGATTGAATCAAGATTATATAGCAGGTGTATGAATCAGATTATAGCAGTGTATGGAGATTGAATCAGATTATAGCAGGTGTATGAATCAGATTATATAGCAGGTGTATGGAGATTTAATCAGATTATAGCAGGTGTATGAATCAGATTATATAGCAGGTGTATGAATCAGATTATATAGCAGGTGTATGGAGATTGAATCAGATTATATAGCAGGTGTATGGAGATTGAATCAGATTATAGCAGGTGTACAGAGATTTAATCATATTATAGCAGGTGTACAGAGATTGAATCAGATTATAGCAGGTGCACAGAGATCAAATTGTATTTCAAACTAACCCCCCACCTTTGGCAGGTCACAACAATAGGTCTTGTTTGGTTGTTTAGGAATAAGTAAGGGTTAATGCCCGACGAGGTGTACATTATCACTTTTTAAGGGACGACGCGGAGGCGTGAACCGTCCGAGGCGAAGCCGAGGATGGTTTGCCTCCGCGAAGTCCCTTAAAAAGTGATAATGTACACCTCGAAGGGCATTAACCCGCTTATACCATGGTCACTTGCCAACAAAACAATAAGACCAGTCATTATATTTCCATGTGTAATAAATAAAGCAATCTAAATGGCTAAATGTCTGTTATTCATACTGTAAATCAGAATTCCACGAAATAAAATAGTCCCTCCCACCTTCCACCAATCTCCGTTTTAAAGCCGACTCAAACGTTAACTTCATCACAGGAATGCAGGTTTAACGATGTTTTGCGTTCTACATTAAATGAAGACATTACCGTTTGGCCTGCTTGCTTTATTTTGTATGATAGATACGTATTGGCCAAGTATATTAACATTTAAGAGCGAAGTTTCAGGAAGTGAAAAGTGCAGCGGGGGCTCGCACTGCATGCATGCATCTCTCTCTCTCTCTCTCTCTCTCTCATCTCTCTCTCTCTCTCTCTCTCTCTCTTCTCTCTCTCTCTCTCTCTCTCTCTCTCCTCTCTCTCTCTCTCTCTCTCTCTCTCTCTCATCTCTCTCTCAAAGGGCTCAGCCCCCGCTCGTGCACGAGCCGAGGGAAATATCCTCTTCGCCGAGAAGAGCCTGGTGACGCGAGGTTAAAAATCTCCGAAACGAAATCAAATTGTAAATAAGAGTTATTTTTGATAAACTGAGCACACAGGGGTGATTAAATACTTACTTTGACCGAGTCAATTTTTTTCTCAACATCCAAAATTGTCATATTAACCCTTAACGGGGGTATAGAGCTCAAACTGCTCTCCTGATAACACTGATGAAACTATGGCGCATTGATATGAACGGTGAACAGACCATTTAGCTAGGTGTCCATTATCACTGTACAATATCACTTTTTCTCTCTCTCTCTCTCTCATCTCTCTCCTCTCTCTCCTCTCTCCTCTCTCTCTCTCTCTCTCTATCTCTCTCTCTCTCTCTCTCTCTCTCTCTCTCTCTCTCTCTCTCTCTCTCTCTCTCAAAGGGCTCGCCCCCCGCTCGTGCACGAGCCGAGGGAAATATCCTCTTCGCCGAGAAGAGCCTGGTGACGCGAGGTTAAAAATCTCCGAAACGAAAATCAAAATTGTAAATAAGAGTTATTTTTGATAAACTGAGCACACAGGGGTGATTTAAATACTTACTTTGACCGAGTCAATTTTTTTTCTCAACATCCAAAATTGTCATATTAACCCTTAACGGGGGTATAGAGCTCAAACTGCTCTCCTGATAACACTGATGAAACTATGGCGCATTGATATGAACGGTGAACAGACCATTTAGCTAGGTGTCCATTTATCACTGTACAATATCACTTTTTAATGGACACCCTTGCAGCCAATCAGAATCGAGTATTCACCCAGACATGGTATAATAAGTAATATTTAGGCATTTTATTCACACAGTTATCAAGGGCATCAGAAGAAGAAGAAGTTATTCTTCTGTTGCCCTTGATAACTGTGTAAATCAAATGCCTAAAAAAATATATTACCGTAAATTCCGGACTATAAGACGCACCGGTGTATAAGCCGCGGGACCAAAATTGACTATTTTTTTCTTCTATAAGCCCGCACCGGACTATAAGCCGCGGGTGTTTTGATGTTTAATTACCATATGAAAGGGTTCGTGCACAGAGAGGAATGTCGGGAAAGAGATCGCTGTTTGGGGAAGCTCCCATTTATTAACATTTCAACAAAACAAAACAAAAGTCAGGTCACTAATCCCCAGACAAAATCACACAACAATAGGCTACCGTATATGTGCAGCAAACCTGTAACCAGAGAAGTCAAGTCACTAATCCTCGTCTTCCTCTTCTTCCTGCGTACTGAAACCACCAAAGTCCTCATCTTCAGTGTCGGAAACGAACAGGTTCAGGGTGGCTTCGTCAACCACTCTCCTCTCTCCTTCAGGTGCCATGGCACGAGTCCGATACCTCACGAGTCCGACACCTCACGAGTCCGAAAAAAGAGGCTAACTTCCCCCAGACCCTAACCCAAAACCTAACCTCTCCCACCCCCACGCCTAAACCTAAACATCCCCCAGACCCTAACCCAAAACCTAACCTCTCCCCACCCCACGCCTAAACCTAACCTCCCCCAGACCCTAACCCAAAACCATGAGGTGTCGGACTCGTGAGGTATCGGACTCGTGAGGTACGGACTAGGGGGCAGTCCCCGTGGCGTCATCCTCTTCATCCCGCAGCAGTCCAGCGTTTTGGAACCCGTTGGTAATTGTGGATGTTTTCACACTCCTATAATATTCCGTGATCTTCCTTTGTGTGAATTCGCCGAAGTTTGTGATTTTCTCCTGATAGTCGGGAGGGAGTTGTTCAGTAGTTCTCCCCCGGACGGACAGTCCCTTTTGCCCAGGTTACGCGCGGACTGCTCTGTTTGATCGGCGGCTGCTCTCTTTTAATGCGAGATTGACTGCTTTCAACTTGAAAGCTGCCTCGTGTGAATTTCTGCGTACCTTCCCCATGGTAAGTGAGAGTGTTGCTTCTACTGCTCGTCTTGTTGTGAATATTCCTTGATCTTCCTTTGTGTGAATTCGCCGAAGTTTGTGATTTTCTCCTGGTAGTCGGGGGAGGGAGTTGTTGCCCGAGTGGCCGTTTGCTTACCGTAATTACCATATGTAAGTGGTCACGCACAGAGGGGATTGTCGGGAAGAGATGGCTGTTTGAGGAAGCTCCCATTTACCGTATTACAACATTTCAACAAAACAACATAACACAACACCACCGTTGTTTATTTTTACAGTGCACACAGTGTCCGCGGTGTGGTGAAAAGAGGGCAAGAGAGGAAATTAAAACAGAAGTGGATTTATAGTTAGAAAGAGTGCTAAAAAAGAGAGATTTTTTTTTTTTTTTTTTTTTTTTTCTGAAAAAATCCATAGATAAGACGCACCGTTATATAAGCCGCAGGGGCCAAAAAACGGGAAAAAAGCCGCGGCTTATAGTCCGGAATTTACGGTACTTAAAATTCCTAGATTGCCACCATAGAGCCATATGAAATCCGCCTTAATGGAATCGCGGAATTGACCAATAAAAATGGAATCTACTGTAAAACGTGGAATACTGCAGAATTTGCAATAATTGGGCTGAAATTCAATACATAATGTTTAATAAGGTGATGTCACACACAATCATCTCTCCCTCTCTTCCACACACACAGCTGCCTGCCCTTACAGTGACTCTGCAGTAATGTAACTATAGTTAACGAGTGCATTAACAAGCGCATTCAAGCATTCCAGCAATAGCTTCGGCGACAACGTGCAGAAAGAACCCTGTCTGAAGGGTGCATGAAGTAGCCTATAACTTTAGCGTTAGATGTCAGCTGTGAATGATTCTGCATCATTCGACCTTCTCACTATTCTATTTAATTCTGTTATGTTGTTTGTTTAAAAACGTTAGCATAACGTTAACTACTTGCAGACGTCTTGATCACGTTAGATCAATTGACTGTTTAAATAGCTACTTTGTAGACACAGTTATCAGTGTTACTTGCCTTCAAAGCCTTCCGACCGTAGTCTAGATGGCAACAGGGAATGAAAGACGAAAATATCCACTTTTTGCACATGATGAAGCTGGAAAAGTTTCAATTGTGGCCTGTCTATTCTTATTCAGTTTTTACACAATTTCTTCTTTCTCTAATACTCACGTTAAGACGTTCAAGTTAGCAAATATAAACACCACCACTTCCTGTTATAACTTTCAAAATAAAATAGTATTTGAAGCATTTTCTGTTGTTTGAAGTGAATGTTTTGTTCACAGTTTTTTCTTTACTTGAAGCACACAATGAGAAGCTTAAAAACACTTTACAAACATAAAAATTATATAGAATGTTTTGTACAGTCATCTACTGTATTTCTGACTTGAATCACTTGTTAAAAATGGTGCATTGTTGTGTAAACTGATTGTTATATCTTATTAAATTGTGGGACATTTATTCATCCCCACATATTAGACACTATTTCTAATGGTAAAATGAGCGTAAAAAGCAAACACAGAATTCAGAACAATTAAAACGGAAAAAACGGAATTCGGGAAAAAATAAAATGGAATTTGGAAAAAATAAAACGGATTTCATATGGCTCTATGCCAGCACCATAAGAAACAAACAGTAAGGTGACAGATTATAGCAATTTAAAAACCAATCAGTCAGAGGAATAGCTATGCTATACATACATATTTATCTAGGCCATCTTTATAACATATACCTTTCAATAGAAACACTGCATGAAATAGGCCATGCCCATCACGGGGGAAAGCTCTCCGTTCACTTCCATACATCAGCGTCATTTTCCTTGAATTAAACATAGCTAAAAGCTGTTGTGTGGTGGGACTGCGCAGACAACAAATGTAAAAAATCCCCAATTAAAGTTTTTTTTGTACTCCTGAGCAAAACAAGGAAGCCATTGAGAATTGGCGAGAAGTAAAATGTGGATCTGTCAAGTTGGAGTGTTCATCTTCCGTATATGATCTTTGTGTGCAACACGTGACCATGCACGCGACATAGGAGAACGCCAGGATTGGGGGGGAGAAAAAAAAAAAAATAGAACGAGGAGCATAAATCTGACTTGATAATTTCCTGATGTGTTTGTTTTATTAAAGTCAATGGTGCATAATAGCTCTGGGCAGATTTCACCATAATATGCAGCATTCTCAATGCTGGATACCACTGGGATTTAGCAGGGTTAGCAGCAAGTATGTCTGCATTGTAGAGACATTTCTGCAGCCAATTACCCACCAATCAGATAAACAATGGACAGTGTTGCTCTTACCTAATAAGGAGATTGGCAAATTTAACTTCTGGTATATCATTTTACAATGATGCAGGCCTACACAAAAACACACAATTACATTGTATGAAAATGATAAATGAACACAGAGGGCATTGAAATGCTGATCATTTGGCCGTACTGACTGTATCGTGCAGCACACTGACATGATGAAACTGTCTGAAATAGTTTTCTCCTCCTGATGAAGATGAAACAGACAGTAGACTAAGTTGAAGCAACTCACACCACCTCCTACAAAATGACACAGCACACAGTTACATTAGAACACTTAAATATGAGAGAATATCTGGAAATGTAATTCCCTGTTAACAGATGATACTGTAGGAGGGATCCTCTATATCAGGGGTGGCCAAACTACGGCCCGCGGGCCAACTGCGGCCCGCTGCCCGTTTTTAAGTGGCCCGCCATGAATTTAGGAGGGGAAGGGGGGGGGGGGTTCTAAAAACGTTTTTCTGTTTTAAAGTTTAAAACGGAAAACGAAAACGAAAAAACGGTTTTCAATTTAAAACCATTGAAAATGGGTTATACTTGAGTACCCCGACCTGGTCTATTTATTTGTAAACATTTTTAATACTGAATGAATGTTTAATACTAATGTTATGTTAAATTATCTGTCTTAACCTGTTGGCACAGGAAAAGAAAATTTGAAAACATACATAAATACCCATTGTAATAGGTGAGCACATCAATAAACTACCGTATGTGTCATATATTTATTTAGGTAGAAATTAAAATTTTGATGGCACAAGGGTTTTCTGATCCAATTTTTTTTTGCCGTGAAAACTGCCAGACAAATTATTATATCAAATTATTATATCAAATTCAGTTTTGTTTTGCCCCAAACAAGTTGAGGAGACATACAGCTGCAGAAACAGCAAACTTAGTTTGACTTTCGGCTGACTTAGGTATTATTAGCCTATTTCACATCCCACCCAAATCACCCATTTTGTGTCTACAAGGCAGGAGGTAAAGCAGGTGCAAACTGAACACTAATGAGGGTTTCCAACTTCCAATCCATTTAGGTGTTCCAGTGCGGGGGGGGGGGGGGGGGGGGGGGGTGCTCTAATCAAGGTCTTGCTTGCACCTGTTTTACTTCCTGCCTTTTAGACACAAAACGGGTGATTTGGGTGGGATCGGGATGTGAAATAGGATAATAGTGTCTTCAGCCAAAACGCTGAAGTCTTCTTTCACTCATTTCTACATTCCCAATCCAGTGGTGATTATGACAGATGAACCATAAATGATCAAATTTTTCTGAGGATACATTATTATTTATTGTCTGACTATATTCAAGCACTGGTATCATCTACAATGACAACAACCCATTGACACGGATACAATGACACCACAGATTGACTCTTTGTGAGTCAATCTACTTGACTTTTTTTTAACCCCTTAAAAATTAAAACACTGTGTATGTATGTCCTAATAATGTCACGATGAGTCCAAATCTGGGAGGAGGAGGGTGTACCCCAGTTGTACCCCATATTGCCCACACCTCTTTTTAGCCTCTTATTAGTCACAGTAAAATCCAGTGTAGGAGGAGAGCATCATAATCTAGTCTAGTCTAGATTATAGACTATCTTCATCATCCATTCAATGGAGTGTGCTCTCAAAGCTGACCGCCGCTTCTGTGGAAAATGCAGAGGGCTAGCCGAGCGTGTCCAATCAATCAACCACGCTTGAGTCATAGCTGCAAGCTTCATGACATAGCCTACATTAAGCATTTAGCAATGGAGCTAGTCAACATCAGCACATATACAAGAATAAACAGTGACTTCTTAGCAACACCACAGTAAAGGAAGACCTCTCTTGCCAGGTGCAAGGGGGCGGGGGTTAATTTCCCCCTAGCCAATCATTAATGACTAACATATTTGACCACCGACTATACCGAGAATGTCAGTTGATTTTGAGTATAAGACAATTAGCGGTACGTTAGTTAAGGGTTTGATTTGATTCCAAGAAAACGATTCTGCGGAAACGCCAAAAACCGTCGCAGGAATGTTTCAAACCTTAGTCCCGCCCACAAAAGTGCTGATTGGCTCGACTGTTTCTCTGACAAGAACAAGTCGTTGACTAGAGCAACACTCGCCTGATGTCAGACTGAATTGTGAACTCGTTAAGTCTCAACACTCCATTTCCAACTTCTAGTCTGACACCGCCTCCACTCTTAAGCGATTTCCATCAGGGGATTCCCCCAGGGGAATTGCATTTTCCCTAACCAATCACTAGACAGCTCCCCTTTGAATAAATGACTTCAAAGCAGAATGCTGTTGGGATTTTGAAGTGGTCTTTGTAATCGATTTAAAACAGCCTCGAGAGCAGCGTCTATCTCGTCTATGGCAGCCGCCGCCATTGTTGTTAGGCCTGGCGACTGGTGCACTTGATATCTTGACAACAGCGTTAGTCCCGCCCGTTGCGCTGTTTACTGATGCTGATTGGCTAATAGTTAGTCCCCTGGAAGGAGCCAAAAGTCAACTCGGTGGAGTGGGTGGATTTGAAGGTCTGGACGAAGGCAACCAGACCAAACCTGAAAAGTGGGCGGGGCGCGTGGGATTATTTCTCTCTCTCTCTTTTGTCATTATATTTTATCGCTGTGGTTTTTTAAATCACTTATCTGCTTCCTCAACACAAAATCAAATAAGCTAAACTAGTGCCGGCAAAATGCCCTCTGTACTCGATCACAAAAGCCCCTGTAGACAATGTTGTACTCGATCACAAAAGCCCCTGTAGACATGTTGTACTCGATCACAAAAGCCCCTGTAGACAATGTTGTACTCGATCACAAAAGCCCCTGTAGACAATGTTGTACTCGATCACAAAAGCCCCTGTAGACAATGTTGTACTCGATCACAAAAGCCCCTGTAGACAATGTTGTACTCGATCACAAAAGCCCCTGTAGACAATGTTGTACTCGATCACAAAAGCCCCTGTAGACAATGTTAGCTTTCTGAGCCTGAGGCGCTGAGGGAGCAGAGGAGAGAGAGAAAAGTCAAGAGAGAGGAGAGAGAGAGTAAAAAGTAAAGAGAGGGGCGAGAGAGGAGAGAGAGAAAAGTAAAGAGAGGGGCGAGAGAGGAGAGAGAGAGAGAAAAGTCAAGAGAGGGGAGGGGCCTGGCTAGAATAGAAAAATCAATGGCCGCCTCTTCCCTCTGTCTCCCTGCAGGTTCCCTTTCACCACATCCACCTATTAAGGCGCTACAGTAAGACTGGGCTTACGGCCCGTAGCTGGCACAAGGCCCGCTGGAGGTACATGTACGCTGCACGTGGAGGTGGCTGGAGGTAGGTAGGTAGGTGTGTGTGTGTGTGTGTGTGTGTGAGTGAGTGAGTGAGTGAGTGAGAGAGAGAGAGAGAGAGACTTTCTCCTGGTGTAGGATGCGTTGCGTGTTGGTGCTGAATTACTAACATGGCATCAGATAGACACTGGGATAGCATGTCAATTCAGTTCGCTAGGGCTTTTGGGCAAGCAAGAGTATGAAAAAGAGAAAGAAAACTACCTTGTTCAATAGAAATAGATGGATGAGGATGGCAAAAGCAAGGGAGGGAGGCAGAGAAGGAGAGAGAGAGAGAGTGAGAGCAAGAGTGAGAGAGAGAGCGACAGAGAGGAGAGAGACAGAGAGAGAGCCAGGAGGAGGGAGAGAGCGAGAGAGAGAAGGAGAGAGAGAGAGAGCCATGAGGAGGGAGAGAGAGAGAGAGCCATGAGGAGGGAGAGAGAGAGAGAGCCAGGAGGGAGAGTGACAGAGAGAGCAAGAGAGAGAGAGAAAGAGAGAGTGAGAGAGACAGAGGGAGAGAGAGCCAGGAGGAGAGAGAGCGAGCGAGAGAGAGAGCCAGGAGGAGGGAGAGAGAGAGAGCCAGGAGGAGGGAGAGAGAGAGTGAGAACCAGGAGGAGAGACAGAGAGCGAGAGAGAGAGAGAGACAGAACAAGAGAGAGAGAGCCAGGAGGAGAGAGAGAGAGCCAGGAGGAGGGAGAGAGAGAGAGAGGAGGAGAAGAGAGAGAGCCAGGAGGAGGGAGAGAGAGAGAGAGCCAGGAGGAGGGAGTGGAGGTGGAATAATTATAGAGGCCAATCAATAAGGTTCCCACAGTGAAACGCTGATGCCTCAACTGGCTAATGGATTCCAGACGGCTCTCCTCTCCCTCCCCTGCTCCCCTCCCCTCCATCCAGGGATGAGGGGTACTGTAGGGATACTGTGTAGGGTGAGACAGGCAGGGATGAGGGGTACTGTTACTGTAGGGATACTGTGTAGGGTGTTCGAGTCCGACTCCAAGTCCAAGTCACCAAAGAAGAGTCCGGGTCGAGTCCCCAGTAGTCCGAGTCCAGAGTTAGCTATACTGAACATGAGTGTGAATCCACATGGAGGTGGAACACACGTGCCCGCCCTTGCATGAAATTGAATAAAGTCTATTAATATCTCATGCCAAATGATTAGAAAAAGAAAAAATATTATACTCTTCATCAATTAGCAAGTCCGAGTCCTCATCTCCAACTTCTGAGTCTGAATACATGAATGCTCCAGTCCAAGTCCACGTTCGGAGTAGGGATGGGCATTTCTAGCAAAAACACTATTCGAAATTCGCTGGCCAAATTCGAATTTAATTCGAATTTCGAAAATAAATAAATAAATGTAAAAAAAAAAAAAAAAAAAAAATTTTTTTTTTTTTTTACATTTTTAATTTTTTTTACATTGACATTTTCGAAAATAAAAAACAGTTTTGACAATCATGAGTGGTTGTGGTTCATTAAATATTTAGTAGGCTCAGGTCTGAGTGCCAAAGGGGTGCCAAAGTCACCCCCTCTCCCTCTTCATGGGATTTCATCCGCCATTCATTTTTCCATAAACCTTGCTTAAAATGCTTATAGCGATTTGACTATACCGGTACTTAGAATCAGGGGAGACAATGCAACATTTCACTCAAAAAAAAAAAAAAAAAAAAAAAAAAAAAAATTTTTTTTTTTTTTTCGAATTTCGAATTTCAATAATAAAAGTCGACCTTGATAATAACAACGATTATTCGAAAATTCGAAATTCGATGCCCATCCCTAGTTCGGAGTCATCAGTGAGTCCGACTGGCCTACAACACTGGATATATGAGGTGGAGAAGGATGGTAGGAGATGGTAAAGAGGTGGTGATGTCAGAGGAGAGGAGTAAATGTCCGCACACACCAGTCCGCACCACAACATGTCATGGCTCCTTGTAATCTGCATTGGCTCACTCATTCCTACCAGTCACATGGCCACATGTAAACACTTCAGAGCTCTCCCTGCTTCAGGCCAAACAAAGCAATGTTTCAACACATCTGCCTCAACCACGACCAATAGAGACACTGCATGAAATAGGCCACGCCCATCACGGGGGAAAAGCTCTGTTCATTTCCACACACCAGCGTCATTTTCCTTGAATTAAACATAGCTAAAAGCTGTTGTGTGGTGGGGCTGCGCAGACAACACATGTAAAAAATCACCAATTCAAGTTTTTTTTGTACTCCCGAGCAAAACAAGGAAGCCATTGAGAATTGGCGAGAAGAAAAATGTGGATCTAGCTGTGAAGGAAGTAAGTTGGAGTGTTCATCTTCCGTATATATGACCTTTGTGTGCAACACGTGACCATGCATAGGAGAACGCCAGGATTGGGGGGGGAGTTTTTGTTTAGCAAATGGCTAAAATGTTAGGATTGTATTTTGTAATTCCTGATCCAAACCCTGCAACTTATTAAAAACGTATTAAAAATCAACATCAGACATTCACATCTAGTACAATGGCCATATTTTGTGTTCATTTATTTGGTATGCATGCTGCCAGTGAGCTTAGAATTCATTTCACAAATCTCTCTACCTTCTACTGGTGCGAAGCTTTGATGGTGTCAAGGTGAACACAACAACAACGATGGAGTGCTAACTAAACTAAACTAAACTTAATAAATAATGCTACTTATTCAAATGCAAATTCCTTTTAACACATTCACTGCCAGACGTTTTTTTTTTACTGTAGTTAGCTTCTGCCAGAGGGTTTTTTTTGAGGATTCTGGCTCATCTTTCAAGACCCGAGGATTCTTTTCTGCTAAGATTTTGTGAACACACAATATCTCAAAAGAACTAATAGAATGTGTGCTTTCTCTGTCTAAAAGAGTTAGTTTGTAGAGTTAGTAGTTATGTAAGCATTAGCAGTTGAATACAGCATGGTTTCAGCGTCAGAAAAATTATTCAGAGATAAACGGCTTTTTGTGAAATTCGATAGAACAGTCACTTTAACCATTCATTTTTGGCATCAGTAAGACTTCAGACATCTAAACAATAGTTTTGAACAGTAATTTCCTCCATAACAGCAGGAAACCCCCCTCTGCTTCCAACTCCTCCCTCCGTGTGTGTTCTCCTCCTGCCTCCCTGGCTCTCCAGCGGGCGTGTCACAACGAAGTTGCTGCTGCCTGGCTGCTGCCTGTTTGAGCGGCCGCTGTTTGAGGAAGTCTGGGTGGACTCGCTCGTTTCGTGGAGTTTTGGTTGAGAGCTTTGATGAAGGTTTTGCGATTCTGGTCATATTTATGCTGCGTGTTTCAAAGTGTGCATCCAATCTATTCTTGGAACCCCCCACCGTTGCCACCACTGTGCATCAGCGCGAAAGTGAAAGCGTTTTCGCCATCAATTTTACAGTATGAGAACGGCTTCCTCGCTTTTCCCTCCAGTTTTGGGTCGCCTCTTTCTACTGTGGAGAGACATGTCGCCACTCAGTGGGTCCGTAAAATAGATTATACACATTCAATACCTCCAATTCTGGTGTAGGAGACGTAAAAGGGTTAGATCAACGTCCCACCGTCAAAAAAAAAAAAATCGATTTTTTTTTGACGTATTAATACGTCGTTGGCAGTCAACCGTTGGATTATTTTTGACGTATTAATACGTCATTGGCAGTGAACGTGTTAAAAGGTCTTGGTTGTTGTAGACTGTGTTGCACAGTAGATTTCACGACTGTGGACAAAATGTACTATAGTAAGTCGCTTTGGATAAAGGCGTCTCTGCTAAATGACATAATGTAATGTCACACAAGCACACACACACACACACACACACGCACACAAAGAGGGTGCAAACCACACCAAGAGAAGCACAACAAACACAGGAAACCACATAAGGTATCGCTGCAAAGAGAAGAAAAACCAAGGCATGATGGGAACTGCTGCGTGTGCACTTTTTCCTCTTCATGAAGTAGCTATAGTAGTTATAGTATAGTATAGTATAGTAGTAGATAGTATAGTAGTTATGTGTGCTGGCAGAGTTCAGAAGGTGAAGAGAGACTTAGTGTGTACAGACTTTCATCACTGTGTCTCAACACATTGCATGCAGGTGTAGTGCTGCAATGAAGACATTTCTCAGTCAATATGAACCCATTGATACCTGATGCAGCATTTGTGTGTGTATCCCTTTAAGACCGCGAACCGCGTCTTAAAGGGATACACACACAAATGAGGGATATACACGCAAATGCTGCATCAGGTATCAATGGGTTCCAATGAGCCCGGAGGAGGACAAATGCAGATCATAAGAGTGGTCCTCGTGTGGTGGTCCTGGCTTCCTCATGGACCAGCTGGGCTGTCGTCCCCCTGGTCTCTCAGCACAGACACAACCCGGGCCCCTGGCCATCCCCACCATCGCCACCATCAGGAAGGGCTCGTCACCCTCCACCCAGGCTTGGCTTCAAACCATCACAAATATGTCTTCACTGTTCACTGTTCACTGTTCACTGTTCACTGTTCACTGTTCACACCAACAGCTCAAAGATCATTGACAAAAATCAAATTGCAATTTTGGACGTCTCTCTCTTCATTGCAGGCAAGAGCTCTAGTTCACACTCAAGCATCTTTTCGTTTGACTCTGCACATGTGCAAAACTCAGCTGCTGTACCAGAGACATTTCTGTCATGTGTTCATAAAACACGTTTTTTGAGACACTCTGTTTTAGTTAGGATGGCAGGTTAGAAGAAGAGAAGGCTCCCAGGGGCTTCCGCGTAGTGTAGCGGTAGATTCCCTACTTACCAACACTAGGGTTGCAGGTTCGTGCCTGCAACCCTGAAAGAAAATGGGGAGGGGGGAAAAAAGAAGAGAAGGTGCCCACCATCACCACACACACACACACACACACACACACACACACACACACACACACACACACACACACACACACACTTCAGGCCAGGGGGCACAAGAGGAAAGGGAAGCTGTGTAAGAGCTGATTTTCCCTCCATCAGTTATGCCTACTCTCTCTTCCCTCCTTCCTTCCTCCACCTCCCCCTCACCTCCTCCTCCACCTCCCCCTCACCTCCTCCTCCACCTCACCTCCTCCTCCACCTCCTTCTCACCTCACCCTCGCCTCCTCCTCACCTCCCCCTCACCTCCTCGCCTCCTCCTCCCCCTAACCTCCTCCTCCACCTCCACCTCACCTCCTCCTCACCTCCCCGCCTCCTCCTCACCTCCTCGCCTCCTCCTCCACCTCACCTCCTCCTCCACCTCACCTCCTCACCTCCTCCTCCTCACCTCCCCCTCACCCCCCCTCGCCTCCTCCGCCTCACCTCCTCCTCCACCTCCTCCTCACCTCCACTTCCTCCTCGCCTCCTCCTCACCTCACCCGCCTCCTCGCCTCCTCCTCGCCTCCTCCTCACCTCGCCTCCTCCTCGCCTCCTCCTCACCTCCTCCTCGCCTCACCTCCTCCTCACCTCCTCCCCCTCACCTCACCCTCGCCTCCTCCTCACCTCCCCCTCTCCTCCTCCCCCTAACCTCCTCCTCCCCCTAACCTCCTCCTCCACCTCCACCTCATCTCCTCCTCCACCTCCTTCTCACCTCCCCCTCACCTCCTCGCCTCCTCCTCCCCCTAACCTCCTCCTCCACCTCACCTCCTCCTCCTTGTCACCTCACCTCCTCCTCGCCTCCTCCTCACCTCCCCCTCACCTCCTCCTCCCCCTAACCTCCTCCTCCACCTCACCTCCTCCTCACCTCCCCTCCTCCCCCTCACCTCCTCGCCTCCTCCTCCACCTCACCTCCTCCTCCACCTCACCTCCTCCTCCTCACCTCCTCCTCCTCACCTCCCTCACCTCCTCACCTCCCCCTCGCCTCCTCCGCCTCACCTCCTCCTCCACCTCCTCCTCCTCACCTCCTCGCCTCCTCCTCACCTCCTCCTCGCCTCCACCTCGCCTCCTCCTCACCTCCTCCACCTCCTCGCCTCCTCCTCACCTCGCCTCCTCCTCACCTCCTCCTCGCCTCACCTCCTCCTCACCTCCTCCCCCTCACCTCCCCCTCGCCTCCCCCTCGCCTCCCCCTCACCTCCTCACCTCCTCACCTCCTCCTCACCTCCTCCTCCACCTCACCTCCTCCTCCACCTCACCTCCTCCTCCTCGCCTCCTCCTCACCTCACCTCCTCCTCACCTCCACCTCACCTCCTCCTCCTCGCCTCCTCCTCCTCACCTCACCTCACCTCCTCACCTCACCTCCTCCTCACCTCACCGACTCCTCTGGATACAATGGGTGGTGAGTGAGGGACACTGCGGCCAAATAGTGGCATAGTGAGAGTGAGCAATCAAGCACAGGATAGAGTTCAGTGAGGAGGCGCTGACACAGCCACGAGACGGGTTACTGCAGCAGCAGCAGCAGGAACATTAGAACAACACAGACGCACGGGGGAAACAATGGCTCTCGTTTATCAATTTCCATAATGTGTTAAACATTTATAAACAAGGGGGCATGCTGCCTTATTTTAGCCCCCAGCCAGGGAGAACATTTGTCTCCTAAATCAAAACGAGTCTGTGTGTGGTTAGTCAGACTGTGCCCTAACCAAATAGACCCTTTTCACAGTGGCCATTTTGGGTGGAAAAGGCAGGACCAACACAGGTGCAAGCAGAACACTAATGAGAGTTTCCAACTTCCAGAATAGAGAGCTGCAGGGACGAGTCCGGAAAACATGGATGCTAACACGTCCGGGTTCTTCACTGTTTTCGCCTATGGGATTTTTGAATGGGTTTTTGGCGCGATGCTTCAAATAAGGTCTGTGGGCAACGCAAGCTTATTCAAACGCGAACCAGTGTTCAGCAGGATAATCCTCACACATGAGGACCACTTTTATGAGTTTTGGAGCTTTTACGTGCCGTTAAAAGGCCGGCTAGCTAGCAAACGGCTAAATGAGACTACACTGTTGAGTCGATGGGGATATTATACATCAATCATCACTTCAAAGGACGAACACGGAAATTCTCTTTCCCTCACCTGGTTCAGCCCGGGGTAATCAGCGCACACATCAACAACACTCCAGGTTGAGTGGTGACGTGATGGGGAAGCCTATGCGACAGTGTGTAGTTCTGGATTAGCTTAGCATGAGCTTTTTACTTCTAGGGCTCGCATTTACGCTTCAAAACTCATGAAAGTGGTCCTCATGTGTGAAGATTATCCCGCTGAACACTGGTTCGCGTTTGATCAAGCTTGCTTTGCCCACAGACCTTATTTGAAGCATCGCACCAAAAACCCATTCAAAAATCCCATAGGCAGAAACAGTGAAGTAGAACCAGGAAGTCCGGGACTTCCGCGTTCCGACTACAAAAACACGTCCCTGCGGCTCTCTATTGGAAGTTGGAAACCCTCGTTAGTGTTCTGCTTGCACCTGTGTTGGCCCTGCCTTTTCGACACAAAATGGCCACCGTGAAAAGGGTCTATCGTTAAGGGTTCACTCTCCTCCTGTAATGTCCTCCTGTCAAACATCTTGAATGAGATGTTGAACCCAGAAACACTCAACTCGTCTCCATCGGGAGAAGAAGAACGTCACAGCTGACTGACTCAAATGAGCATCATCCAAAAATGAGTGGAAATGCTCGTCCCTACTTTGAAAGTGACACAAAACTGTAGCAGCAGTTGATTTTGAGATGCTACTACGGGCTGCACTGTTATAGGTGGGGGAGATCAAAGGAGACCTGACCTAACGAGGATGAGAGCACGGAGCGACTGTACTAAAATAAAATCAAAATAACAACAACAACAAAAGAAAAGAAAAAAGTTTTCAATTTGGCATGATACAACGCTTGCAAATGACAGTGGGCTGAAAAGTATGTTTGACATAACATCTTGTCATTCTGGATCAAAGTCGAGGCCACACAAAAGCAGTGAAAACGTTGCTTCTAGTTCCAACATCATCATCACATCTGTCCAATAGAGACAGTCCGCATGTCTGGGAACGCCCATACAGGCTCTAGGAACGCCCACAATAGACGCTGGGTTAGCCTGGGGGCGGGGTCAGGGTGGGGTAAATTCCCCCATTCTATCCATTCAGCAAAGTTAGAATTTAGCTGATAGCCCAGCCCAGGCAGACACGATCGGGGATTTAACCACCGCAGTAAACGCACATCTGAGCAGACGTCTTGTGTTGTGCTCTAGAACCCCCAAACATGTAGTTTAGAGCCGCAGCACCGTCTTTTGGTGAGTCAGCCCATTGAGATATATGGGCGGTTTGACCCCACTCACGCGCCAGCCGTTTAACATTTTGTGGGCGTTCCCACACATGCCGACTGTCTCTATCCCTCCTCGATGATGGGACAGTCTTGTCTTGTTGCAGACAGCCCAGGGCTCCCAGGGTGACTTACAATGTCTTTATATGCCAGGTTTTATATGATGCAGGTTGAAATGAGGAAAAAACACACTGCGTGTCTAATATACAACGTTTGAACGATGCACGCCGGAGCAATATTGTTGTCAGTATGAAACCGGTCCGCGGTGCAAAAAAGGTTGGGGACCCCTGGTGGAGGACCCCTGCACTACACAATCAAGGCTGATGGTGGGCAAAGTCTATCCAACAGTTCCAAAACCGCATAACAAATATCACAGTATGTGAAATGCCAGTCAGTTTACAAATACTGTACATATGAGACGCATTGAGCTGCCTAATGTCCCAACATAATTATCACCACCATGATCAACTAAATATAAGCAGCAAAGTTAATGAGGTCACTGATTAAGCTAATTAATGCCTTAATTAGCAAATAGTTCTGTGCCAACATAGTTGTCCTCACATAGCACATGGTTGGGTGCCCTTACTGCCTGCACAGCATTAAGAAGCTCAGTTTGTCTTACACACATTTATGCAGTAAGGTGCTCCACAAACTACTCAAGATCATCTACTCTATTCACCTTATGTTGCCACGCCGTTTCAAAGAAAATAGTTCCGACATGAAACTGCTCACAACAAAGTCTGTGCATTATTTTGAGTAACCGGGTCATGATTTCTGGAAAGAGACAATGCTGTCCGAGTGCCATCCAGTTCCATTGTATTCGAGAGAAGGCAGACATCTCTGCGGCCGATTATCTCCAAAACTCAGGCAACTATCCCAAAATGATATAGATGGATAAATAGCACTACAGGTGAGAGGAAAAATATGTATTTTGGATTTTAGGGTGAGCTGTCCCTTTAAGAAAAAATGCCAACTTCGCGTGGTTGCTTGCCATCATCCACCACGCGGTTAGCTTGTCTATAGCGCGGCATTGCCACAGGCCTACCCTGTAACTAGGCTTCTGTGTGCTTTGGCAATATCTTCTCCGCAAACTGATACCTGATGCAGCATTTGTGCGCGTATCCCTTTAAGACCGCGAACCGCGTCATGCGGTTTGCGGTCTTAAAGGGATATACACACACAAATGAGGGATATACACGCAAATGCTGCATCGGGTATCAATGGGTTAAAGCGCACAAGCCAACTCATCGGGCGCAGACATTGGCATCCTGGTATACTGAGCGCAGGCATGCGTGCCAAAGTCAGTGACCTGGTGTGAGACAGGGACAACTAGCATGCGTTCCATTCAGAACCAGAGCCGTAGAGAGGATGTGCTGATGCCGGGCCGAGGAGTGGGAAGTGAGAGTGATCTCACTGTTGTTGAGGTGCAGCGATCATATCAGTCGTAGTGGGACGAGTGCCGATCAAGACAAAGAAGAACTGGCAGTCAGACGGGCAAAGCGTAGCCGTGTGCTGATACAGATACTTTAATGACATGCGCCTCGCCGAAATATGAGAGCTTTTCCAGCGAGAGAGGGGGGAAAATGTCTGCAGAGTGACGATTCGTGGAGGTCGTTGGAAGAGGATTCTAAAATTGCAAAGTGCCAGCTGTGCCAAGCGAGGCAAGGTGAAGCAGCTGCGTCAAGACAAGACAGCCAGAATAACAGCAGAGGTGAAGCCGGTCTGCTTTCAAAACAATAGTGTGTAAGGTAAGACTTGCCACTGCCAATTTTGGAAAACAAGAAAAATGGAGTTGCGTTGTTAAAAAATACATACTGTGAGAGCAGGGCTTTTTGGAAGGAACAGTTGGTATTTTGAAATCACCAGATTCCCCCTCAAACATATTCCGTTATTTTCACATTGGTAGTGTATATTGCATGATGCAAACATTTGAAAGACAGTTCAAGTTTTATTTTGATCTTTTTGACCGAAACTATTCTTTTTTTCTTTCTTAAGACTGGTAGGTGAAGGTGACTCATGAGAAAATGATGAAATGCTGTTTGTGAAGAGAAAAGCTCCCGTTCATATTGAAGAAGCTATATTCTCCAGTCTTTGGTATCTAGCCTATTTTCTATTTCACTATTAAAGGAAGGCGACTGTTTGACCGACACATTAATTTTGATTTTTTTCTCTGTATAGACGGTTTTAACTTCTAAATTGAACCCCCGCTCACTTCCTGTTGCAGTGTTTGCTATGGACATAAAAGAAAAAAAAACATTCAAGTGCAGGACCGACCATTCCGTGAAAACCGTCTATACAGCTGAGCGGCGAAAACAAAAGTAACGATGTCAAGTGAATATTTCTGCAGTTTGCCGAATGCTGAGAAAAAGGAAGTGCTGTGGGGTTGCGCTCTGGTGAAAACCGTCTATACGCGCATCCACGCTAGGGGTTTCACAGACTAGACGACTATCAAAACCACTACTCAACACTGTGCATCATAGTCGACTAATCATTCATCTGTGGTTTTAGGAATAAACAATATAAATAAATTGAACATAGATTTGTTTGAACAATAATTTTATTACATGATGCCATGTTAAAAAAAAAAAAAATTAAAAGGTATATAGAGAGGGAAAGACTTACTCAAACAGCTGCTAAATAAAAATAAAACATTAGCTGGGGTTTAGCGGCTCATTTGTAAACAGCCTCTCAGAGCCAATCGATGACTCTGCTATTTCACGTACCCCCCAGGTTGGTCCCGCCTACATTAGTTAACCTTTACTGGGTGTTTTTGAGACCTTTCTGACGAGAATGGATCTTTGATTAATGGGTGGAAAAAAGAAAGATATCTCCTGTGTGACTTGGCAGTAGTCGTTGACGACTAAAATTCACTAGTCGAGTCTTGAGTGCGCTAATCCACTGAGAATCGCATTGACAGCCTTAGCGAGCGTTAATGACCAGCTGCCCCATACCAGCTGGCGGGGGCAGAGTTTCTGCAGGCAGACGGACGGGTAATTTCTCAGCGCAGGAAACATGGAGAGAAGGTAAACACTGTTCATCTGCATTAGGGCTGGCACGGATCAGAAAACCCACGGATCAGATCGCGTGACGGATTTTGAGCCACGGAGTACAGATTTTTCGGATCAGCAAAAAAATATATATATCATATTTTTTCTCTCAAAATTAGATTTTCGATTTGATTTTTTAAATACTAGTATACTTCTCTAACCATTTGTTGCCCTGCACAGCTCAAAAAATATTTTTTTCTCATAAGTGACACAATTTATACTTTTACTCTGAAGGCAGAACAACCCAACTTCCTGTTTTAGGTGGCACTGCTATGCCTAACTTTCTGGCTGTTGCTTGCTAACCTGCACTGCAGTCACTTGACACGGGATGGTACAGACCGGGTGAGTCTGGAAACATAACGTTGATACTACGTTAAGCTACTCAGTGGCCCCACGTGTCGTCCGGTGATAATGTGTGCGTGCGCGCGTGTGTGTGTGTGTTGTGGCTCTCGTTATCTTGTGCAGCCCGCAACACGCTGATCGCAACGCTGTGCTTTTTCAGATGGGTTGAAATAAGTTTGTTGTGATGCTGTCTTTAGTAGCCACTAGCCACAGCCTTCAGAGAGACTTTACAGCGGGGAGAAGGGTTGAGGAAGCTCACTTGTGCTTGCCATGATGATGCCTGTCTGTGTCTGGCTGCGCTGCAGGCGTTCTCATACACTAACGTTAAACGTTAAATGAAACGCGGACCATTGACGTTCCGAACTGTGGGTGCTGATCCGTACGGGTCACGGATTATCCGTGATCCGTGCCAGCCCTAATCTGCATATTATACCACCGACATTATCATGATACAAACAAAGATGGTTTAAAGCGGCAAAGTCATAGCGGTGTTATTGTCTTATTATTTATTTGATGGGAAATTGATCAACAATAGTATAAATATCAAAATATCAAATAAATAAAATCAGTTGACGCACTTGTACCTGAAACAGTTGTAGAATTTGTTGCCAGTTGCCACTAAGCAGTATGAAGGGCTGTTAAGTCGTACTTTGTTACTCGTATCAGAGCTGAAAAATTGGTATGGGTGCACCTCTACAGTTGACCTAACACTTAACAAAACTGTTATTTCACCTTTATGTAACCAGGCAGGTCACTCCAGAGCAAGCTCTCAACACCTGGAGACATTTGAGATAACGTTATCACAGAAAGAAAAAAACATCCTGTCCCAAGTTGATATTTATTCTATGTATGCCGAAACAAAATGTGCACACTAAACTGCTGCTTGAACGGCCCACAACACACACACACACACACACACACACACACACGCATATGAAACGCCTGTATTTAGGTCTTGTAAATACTAAATACTATAGCTTTGACCAGAGCAATTTAGAGAGAGAGTGGCGTCAGCGGAGGACCAACATGCGTGACTCATTAGCCAATGAACAGCCAGGAAGGGGGTCTCGCGCTACTTTTGCATGCTAAAATAAAGCTGATAATGTACAATTTGATTCTATAGAAAAAAAGTACAACACAAACTGTCTATGTTGCTCCAACTTGACAGCGCTGCTTAATCCAGGACCTTACTTCCTGGAACTCTTGAGAGTAAAAAAAAACTGGTCCATTGGAGTGAACGGAGATGTCGTGACTCTTCTATCTACACGGCTCTGCTGCACTACAGTACACAGACACAGTGACACAGATGCAGCAGAGCCAGAATGACACTTCCAATTTCTCAGAGGCTGAACACATCGGCAGCCAGAGGGCGACAGAGAGGCTGAACACATCGGCAGCCAGAGGGCGACAGAGAGGCTGAACACATCGGCAGCCAGAGGGCGACGGAGCAGGTTTTGGTGGTAGGTAGCTCATTAGAAGCAAACACTTGGAGGAACATTATAGGAACACAAACACACCGTGTGAGACTAAGCACTAAGACTGCCCCCCCAGGCCGCTTTCACAGAGCCAACACACACACACACACACACACACACACACACACGAACTGTGTGTCAAATCCACAACTGTCACTGGACAGCAAGATGCACACTGCACACATCCCCTTCTCGAGAAATCAGAAGGGGAGATCATGCAGTGCATTGTGGGTACAAGCTTATAATCTTAGCTCTAGATTTGAATTTGGGCCGGTGCTCGTTAGGTTCGAACCTTACCATAACGGTCAAGCAGTGGCTAGTGGATCCCAGCAGATCAATGTTTGCACTTGTGTGGTATAGGGCTGCAACTAACCATTATTTTCATAATGGATTAATCTGTCGATTATTTTCTCGATCAATCGATGAGTCAGAAAATGGTAGCAAATGACGATCAGTGTTTCCCAAAGCCCAAGATGACGCTCTCAAATGTCTTGTTTTGTCCACAACTCAAAGATAATATCAGTTTACTGTCATACAGAAGTAAAGAAACCAGAAAATATTCACATTTAAGCTGGAATCAGAGAATTTAGACCTTTTCTCTTAAAATTGTACTCAAAACGATTAAGCGACGATCAAAGAAAAAGTCCATGCATCTGTTGCTGCACGAGAATGAAAAACATTTCAGAAAGAACAGAGGGGGGGGGCGGTGATTGGTGAATGTATTGTACACTGAGTGTAGCTGACACGTGGTTTCTCAATTCTCATTGGTCAATTAAGAATCAAATCAATTAACTCCTTCTGTCATCATGGAGCATTAGGCCAGTACATGTCATGTACACACAACACACACATGTGCTGTGAGTGACCGTGGTGCCGAGAAGAGTTATGGAGAGCTGGAGACGAGACGACCAGCAGGGAAGAGACGCCATCGTCCCCTGACAGGTACCAAGACATACGAGGTATTGGTGACGGATAGGGATGTCAGTTGCTATGAATAGTGCATCGACCACCCACCTCCACACGCTGACAGACACACCAACACACATCGGCACACACACCACACGTCACACACGCACACACACACACACACACACACCACCCACCACACGCGATGGGGGGTTGATTGAGAGAGTGTGAACCCAGGCTGCCGTGCGTTCTCCGTTGTGTTTGACAACTGTGACTGACAGTCCAAACAGCAACACATCAACGACTCTGAGGTTCAGCAGAGACCAAAATACACATTCTGACACGTCCTCTTCAGCAGCACTGTGGGCGCCAGCAGACGCGGCTGCACACTCGAGGAGAACACACACACACACACACACACACACACACACACACACACACGTGTCGTGCACTCGGTGCGGCGTGTGCGCAGGCTTGGCTCGTTGGCTCGTCGGGGCTCGGGCACGCGTCTCATTCCTCTCTAATAAATCAAAGAATGCAAGGCTGAGTGACAACTGTGAACTGTGGATACAAGGATTAAAGAAGGACTGCTTTTAAAACGGAGAGGTGGAGAACAGTTAGAAGCCTGGTTAATCAGAACCTCCAGGCCGAGTTCTTATTGGGAGTGACGTGCAGTGAGCGATGGGTTGGCTCTTTTGGGTCGGGCCAGAGCCGTGTAGATAGAAGAGTCCCGACATCTCCATTCACTCCAATGGACCAGTTTTTTACGCTCAAGAGTTCCAGGAAGTAAGGTCCTGGATTAAGCAGCACTGTCGAGTTGCAGCATAATAGACAGTTTGTGTTGTACTCCGAAAGGGTTTTTCACCCCTTGAATCAAATTGCACATTATCAGCTTTATTTTAGCATGCAAAAGTAGCACGAGACCCATTCCTGGCTGTTCATTGGCTAATGAGTCTCGCATTTTGGTCCTCCGCTGACGCCACTCTCTCTCTAGAGGACACTAGGTCTGGCTAAATGCTACGTGGGGTCAGTGTTCATGGACACACCGTTGCCAGTTGTGAGGGTCCAAATGGCAAGTTGGCTGGCAACCTCCCAGTTATGTGGCCAGTCTCTCTCTGACCATTCATTCACATGTCTAAGCTATTGTACTCCAGAAGCCATTATGGTATTAACACAGCATTATTAATAGCACGAACACAAATAATAGCTCAGGGCGTGGCTCCATAGTGTTTTTCTTTTCTTTTTTTTTGTGTGTGGAAAAAAGTGCTGCCTGGAGTGCCGTTTTGTGGAGATCAAATAAAACGTGGATCACGACGTCGTCATCTGAAAAGCTGCAAGCTTCGCCCTCCTCCTCCTCCTCCTCCTCCTCCTCCGCCTCCACCTAAGGGTCGTGCTTCGCCCTCCTCCTCCGCCTCGGGCATCGGGTGAAGCTTCGCCCTCCTCCTCCTCCTCCTCCGCCTCCACCTAAGGGTCGTGCTTCGCCCTCCTCCTCCTCCTCAGGCGTCGGGTGAAGCACGACCCTTAGGTGTGGTTCAATGACCATTATACCATGGCTCCAAGGCCTGTCGTGGGCTATTGCTTTAAAGGGACAGCTCACCCTAAAATCCAAAATACATATTTTTCCTCTCACCTGTAGCGTTATTTATCCATCTATATTGTTTTGGGATAGTTGCCTGAGTTTTGGAGATATCGGCCGCAGAGATGTCTGCCTTATTCAGCTTGTGGTGCTCGAAGCACCAAAAAAATACATTAGAAAAACTCAAAAGCATTGTCTCTTTCCAGAAATCATGACCCGGTTACTCAAGATAATGCACAGACTTTGTTGTGAGCAGCAGAGGAACTATTTTCTTTTGCAGTCTCATGTAGGAACTAGCTAGCAGCTAGCGGCTGTAGTTCGGTCAAAAGAAAATAGTTCCTCCATGAAACGGCTCATAACGAGGTCTGTGGATTATCTTGAGTAACGGGGTCATGATTTCTGGAAAGAGACATTGCTGTTGAGTTGATCAAATGTATTTATTTGGCACTTTGAGCACCACAAGCCGAGTGCCATCCAGTTCCATTGTGTTGGAGAGAAGGCCGAAACTCTGCGGCCGATATCTCCAAAACTCAGGCAACTAACACAAAAAGATATAGATGGATAAATAGCACTACAGCTGAGAGGGAAAATATGTATTTTGGATTTTAGGGTGAGCTGTTCCTTTAAGTATATCATGTCGTACGGTCACTGGCAAATCCTCAATGCGTGTAGATGAAGTGAGGAAACAAAACTTCAGAGCAAAATCCCAAACTGCCTCCTAAAACAGCGGTGACCAAACGCCCCATCCTGAGCAAAAGCTGGATGTTATTCACAAAACACCTCCTGACGCAACCAGCCACCATGAGGAGCACGTTTAGCTCAGACGCAAACCAGCCACCATGAGGAGCACGTTTAGCTCAGACGCAACCAGCCACAACCAGCCACCATGAGGAGCACGTTTAGCTCAGACGCAAACCAGCCACCATGAGGAGCACGTTTAGCTCAGACGCAACCAGCCACCATGAGGAGCACGTTTAGCTCAGACGCAACCAGCCACCATGAGGAGCACGTTTAGCTCAGACGCAAACCAGCCACCATGAGGAGCACGTTTAGCTCAGACGCAACCAGCCACCATGAGGAGCACGTTTAGCTCAGACGCAACCAGCCACCATGAGGAGCACGTTTAGCTCAGACGCAAACCAGCCACCATGAGGAGCACGTTTAGCTCAGACGCAAACCAGCCACCATGAGGAGCACGTTTAGCTCAGACGCAACCAGCCACCATGAGGAGCACGTTTAGCTCAGACGCAACCAGCCACCATGAGGAGCACGTTTAGCTCAGACGCAAGGCCTAAAAAAAAATAAAGTTTGGTTCCGGTTTCCGACCGACCCTGTCAATTTACGTGCGACCCAATTTATTTTATGAGCTTGTTGATTTGACGGTGGCGCTAAGGGGCGGGGTTTGCCACTGCGCGAAGGTGCTTTTCGCTACGGATACTTTAAAACGAAAATGGCATGGAGGGAGCATGACGGACATGTGCTTTGTGTCGCTTCTCTGCCCATGCAGCAGCGTGCCAACCAGAATTGTGAGATTGGGGTTAACATCGTTTGAAAACGTGCTTCAGGAAGTTAAACAGTGCGCTTGCCTTGTATATTCGTATCAGCAGCCGGCAAAGTGGACAGAGCTGACAAATGGACGGATATTGCCAGCGATGTGGTGTCGACCCCCACTCAGCAGCTTGGTTCGCTCGTCAGTGGCTTCATGGCTACGTTTCAATTCAGGTATTTAGCACTGAAGTGCACGGCAGAACCTCAGCCCTCGACAGCTCAAAGTACCGCTCCGTCTGCCTTCGAGATACTGTTTCGTGCACAGCAACGTACTCATTTGCCCCCGCCGAAGGTTGCACAGACGAAAAAAGAGGAGCTAAAAAATGACATTCTGGAGAGCCTGCGGACCCGGGGAATGGGCTTTTCTCTTCCAGAGAGCACAAACCAGCGCGTGTGCGTGCATCTGTGCGTGCGTGTGTGTGTGTGTGTTTGTGTGCGTGTGTGTGTGTAGCTATGAGGAAGCCGTGAGTTGGAAGAGGCAGGAAGGGGGCGGTGGGAATAGAAGTGTGTCTGTCTGGTTTTTGCGGTCTAATAATGCCATTAAAGGTATGAGATGAAATATTGTTTGAGATGTCTTCAATGCCAATGGTCCAGAACTGGTTTTTAGGAGTAGAAAAAAGAACATTTAAAATCAGCACGTTTTAATAACATTGAAGCATTCATATTGACTTAAATATTTTGTTCATATAAAAACGTGTGTAGAGCACAGTGGTACAGTACATGTAGGCTATGTTATGAAAAAAGTATCCATCGCTGCTGTAATTTTAAGGAAAAAATATATATCTATATATTTCCTATCTATCCCTTGCTGCCACTGAAAATAAAATAAAAAAATAAAATAAAATAAATTCCCTACCGACCCTCACCTCAACTGACAACCAACAGGAACCAAACTTATTTTTTTTTTAGGCCCAACCAGCCACCATGAGGAGCACGTTTAGCTCAGACGCAACCAGCCACCATGAGGAGCACGTTTAGCTCAGACGCAACCAGCCACCATGAGGAGCACGTTTAGCTCAGACGCAAACCAGCCACCATGAGGAGCACGTTTAGCTCAGACGCAAACCAGCCACCATGAGGAGCACGTTTAGCTCAGACGCAAACCAGCCACCATGAGGAGCACGTTTAGCTCAGACGCAACCAGCCACCATGAGGAGCACGTTTAGCTCAGACGCAAACCAGCCACCATGAGGAGCACGTTTAGCTCAGACGCAACCAGCCACCATGAGGAGCACGTTTAGCTCAGACGCAAACCAGCCACCATGAGGAGCACGTTTAGCTCAGACGCAAACCAGCCACCATGAGGAGCACGTTTAGCTCAGACGCAAACCAGCCACCATGAGGAGCACGTTTAGCTCAGACGCAAACCAGCCACCATGAGGAGCACGTTTAGCTCAGATGCAACCAGCCACCATGAGGAGCACGTTTAGCTCAGAGGAGGAGTGCATTTTACACATCGGACATCTGAACAAAAGCTTATATCTACTTACAACATTTTGAAAACACAAAATTAAAATAAAAAACAATAGGAGAGTTGTCTTTGATCAAGCACTTATGTGTGATGTTTTCCCTCTATATTTTACACACGCACGCACACACACACACACACACACACACACCTTACACTGTCCCTTGTGGTCCTAGCTCTCCCCACAGGAACAAAACACAACACACACGGGTTCAAATGCCATTATTCATGTGCTCGAGGTCAAGGATCAGGGTGGGACCTCTAGGGTGAACCGGCAGCAGTGTGTGTGTGTGTGTGTGTGTGTGTGTGTGTGTGTGTGTGTGTGTGTGTGTGCGCGTGTGCGTGTGCGTGTGTGTGTGCGTGTGTGTGTTTGGCGCAGGTTTAAGCAGATTATATTACCATACAAAGATGGGTCTGACTTTAACAAAAGCAGAGTGCGGCGGCGGCTAGCCTTTTCCTATTCTTTCTTTTTCCTCTCTCTCAAAAGAGGAAACAAACTGGACTGAATTCAACATGAAACTACAACAGTTAAATGAAATCATTTGAAAAGTCAAATGAAACCATCTGTTAGTTTTCACGTTTATTTCAGTTTCACTAGCATCTATCTACCGTAAATTCCGGACTATAAGGCGCACCGGTGTATAAGCCGCACCTTCAAAGTTGACTATTTTTTTCTTATATAAGCCGCACCGGACTATAAGCCGCGGGTGTTTTAATGGTATTTTTTTTTTTGTGTGTTTTAATGTTTAATTACCATATGTAATGCTCCCATTTATTAACATTTCAACAAAACAACATAACACAACACCACCTGTGTTGTTATTTACAGTGCACACAGTGTCATACAGTGTCATACAGTGTCATACAGTGTGGTGAAAAGAGGGCAAGAGAGGAAATTAAAACAGAAGTGGCTTTATAGTTAGAAAGAGTGCTAAAAAAGAGAGATTTTTTTTTTTTTTTTTTTTTTGAAAAAATCCATAGATAAGCCGCACCGTTATATAAGCCGCAGGGGCCAAAAAAGGCCAAAAAACGGGAAAAAAGGTGCGGCTTATAGTCCGGAATTTACGGTATATATAGATATATAGAATATAGAATATATACTATATTTCAATATTTCAACGTTTTAATGCATGTGGATGTTCAACATGTCTTCTCCGTGGTAAGCTGGAGATGGTGAGCAGAAATGAATGGAGCCAGCAGCAGCAGCAGCGCTACACAGGAGGACCATTTAGCTGAAGTTCACGTCTTGGTATGAAACCGCTGATGGATTTGTTCCGTGGAAACTTCAATCTACAAACTAATGACGTGCAGCTTTTTTCGCACGTTTGTCACAGTTGCACATCAAGGCAGGTCAGCGACACTGTGACGGAGAAGAACCTCTGTGACGTCCGTGCAGCTCGGGAAGGTAAGAGCCCCCAGGACAGCACAGGAAGGTAAGGGCCCCCAGGACAACACAGGAAGGTAAGGGCCCCCAGGACAGCACAGGATGGTAAGGGCCCCCAGGACAGCACAGGAAGGTAAGAGCCCCCAGGACAGCACAGGAAGGTAAGGGCCCCCAGGACAACACAGGAAGGTAAGGGCCCCCAGGACAACACAGGAAGGTAAGAGCCCCCAGGACAGCACAGGAAGGTAAGGGCCCCCAGGACAGCACAGGCAGGTAAGGGCCCCCAGGACAACACAGGAAGGTAAGGGCCCCCAGGACAACACAGGAAGGTAAGAGCCCCCAGGACAGCACAGGAAGGTAAGAGCCTCCAGGACAGCACAGGAAGGTAAGGGCCCCCAGGACAGCACAGGAAGGTAAGGGCCTCTAGGACAGCACAGGAAGGTAAGGGCCTCCAGGACAGCACAGGAAGGTAAGGGCCCCCAGGACAGCACAGGAAGGTAAGAGCCCCCAGGACAGCACAGGAAGGTAAGGGCCCCCAGGACAGCACAGGAAGGTAAGAGCCCCCAGGACAGCACAGGAAGGTAAGAGCCTCCAGGACAGCACAGGAAGGTAAGGGCCCCCAGGACAGCACAGGAAGGTAAGGGCCTCTAGGACAGCACAGGAAGGTAAGGGCCTCCAGGACAGCACAGGAAGGTAAGGGCCCCCAGGACAGCACAGGAAGGTAAGAGCCCCCAGGACAGCACAGGAAGGTAAGGGCCCCCAGGACAGCACAGGAAGGTAAGTAAGGGCCCCCAGGACAGCACAGGAAGGTAAGGGCCCCCAGGACAGCACAGGAAGGTAAGTAAGGGCCCCCAGGACAGCACAGGAAGGTAAGGGCCCTCAGGACAGCACAGGAAGGTAAGGGCCCCCAGGACAGCACAGGAAAGCACCAGCGCGGGGCAGGGCACAGAGGAGGGCTGGGATGAGGGATTAGGCCTATAAAAGGTGTGTGGTATCCCCGCCTGAGGGCTGACAGCAGATAGCACAACTCTTCTGAGTGGCTGTAACAGCTCATTATCAACACACTGCAGCCCCACAGCCCGCCACTAGTCGGCTTTCCATCCACCTGTTTTTATGCGAAATTTCAATTTGAAAATGAAAAAACGGAGTGGAAACTCCAAATATCGCAAAAAAGTGTTCATGCTTGACGGAGGTGGAAAAGGCGGGTGTATCGATAAAAGGAAAATGCGATAAGTGCAGTGGAAACAGATCAAGCGATAATCTGTAAAAAGCTTATTTTCTGCCACGCAGCGGCTCATATCCTTATTATATCATAGAGAGCACATCACAGCATAGAGACTGTGTTGACAGTTGAAAGTTCAGCTGTGGTGGATCAAGCCGCCATGTTTTCGCTATTGGACGATGCGTTTGAATTCGATGGTCGCCCGTCATTTGTTTGAGCCGGAATAACGTTATGCGCATTTCAAACTGAAGGGCGGCGGCAACGGGAGCTTCTACTGTATCTCTACCAATGTGACAGACAGCGGACGGAGACAGGGTGAACACGCAGCTGCAAGCTAAATACAGCATTCATTTAGTCAGAGCCACGTAAGTGATCTTGGCCAATAGAGAGCCGCAGGAACGAGTCCGGAAGTCATCGATGCTAACACTCCTGATTCTTCACTGTTTTCGCCTATGGGATTTTTGAATGGGTTTTTGGCGCGATGCTTCTAATAAGGTCTCTGGGCAACGCAAGCTTAATCAAATGCGAACCAGTGTTTAGTAACATCATCTTCACACATGAGGACCACTTTTATGAGTTTTTAAGCTTTTACGTGCCGTTAAAAGGGCGGCTAGCTAGCAAACGGCTAAATGAGACTACACTGTTGAGTCGATGGGGATATTATACGTCAATAACGTCACCACTTCAAAGGACGAACACGGAAATTATCTTTCCCTCACCTGGTTCAGCCCCGTTCAGCCCGGGGTAATCAGTGCACAGCAGCGCACACATCAACAACACTCCAGGTTGAGTGGTGACGTGACGGGGAAGCCTATGCGACACTGTGTGTAGTTCTGGATTAGCTTAGCATGAGCTTTTTACTTCTAGGGCTCGCATTTACGCTTCAAAACTTCAAAAAGTGGTCCTCATGTGTGAAGATTATCCGACTGAACTCTGGTTCGCGTTTGATTAAGCTTGCGTTGCCCAGAGACCTTATTTGAAGCATCGTGGCAAAAACCCATTCAAAAATCCCATAGACAGAAACAGTGAAGAGCCAAGAAGTCCGAGACTTCCGCGTTCTGACTACAAAAATACGTCATCCCTGCGGCTGATTTAAAAAATGTCTGCTGACACGACTTAGTTATACATAAACAGATATGAAGAAATGGGTCCAGGTTGAAGAATACTGAAATTCTCCTTTAAATGTTCCATAATCCTCTAACTCCCCCCATTCATGCATCTGTTGAGCAGTTCTACTGAGTGGTACCATTACAGGTGGTTCACATCCAACGCTAATGCTTCAAAAAAGAAGGCGCGCCAAAACTCAAGACGTTACAAAATGTCGTAACGAGGGACGGACCAAAAAAGAAACGACGACAATGAAATTGGACATTGGCGTGACGTTGAACAACCTAACGAGTAGGCCGGTAGGTGTTAGCTTCCGTTGGCAATGTGCCTCGTATCGAGTCATCTCCAACTCATCCCTCAAAATACAGCTCATTAAACCAGATCAAAAGAGAGCAATTATCACTCTCTCCAATATCGTTCACTGGAAGCCGTTGATGAAAGGCCCAAAGAATTTTGAAGAGGACCAGCTTCTGCCCCGCAGGCGTCCATTCAGAGGCCCGGTCATAAATCAACACTATATGGAGGAAGAGGAAAGCCTAGGATTAAGTCACTATGCTCCTGCTAAAGTTATCAGTGTGTGGCATGTTTATTCAACACTATCGAGGGAGGACAGAGGCAAATGAGTGGCCATTCGTCTAGCCGAGCAAAGTGTGTGCAAAGTGTGTGCAAAGTGTGTGTGTATGTGTGAAGTGTGTGTGTGTGCGTCTGTGTGTGTGTGTGTGAAGTGTGTATGTGTGCGAAGTGTGTGTGTGTGAGTGTGTGTGTGTGTGTGTGCGTCTGTGTGTGTGTGTGTGTGAAGTGTGTGTGTGTGCGTCTGTGTGAAGTGTGTGTGTGTGTCTGTGTGTGTGTGTGAAGTGTGTGTGTGTGTGTGTGTGTGTGTGTGTGGAGTGTGTGTGTGCGAAGTGTGTGTGTGTGTGTGTGTGTGTGTGTGTGTGTGTGTGTGTGTGTGTGTGTGCGTCTGTGTGTGTGTGTGTGTGTGTGTGTGTGTGTGTGTGTGTGAAGTGTGTGCGTGCGTCTGTGTGTGTGTGTGTGTGGAGTGTGTGTGTGGAGTGTGGAGTGTGTGTGTGTGAAGTGTGTGTGCGTGCGTGCGTGGTGGGAAGGCTGGATGGATCCAAGTTCGAAGTGAGAGAAATTTTGAAATTTTAGCCCCGTAGGCGACATCAACCCTGGCAGCCTATTGAGAAATACCTGCATCCTGATGTCAACCAAAGCCAAAGCCCCCCCCCCCCCCCACACACACACACACACACACACACACAGACACACACACTTCGCACACACACACACACACACACACACACACACACACACACACACACACACACAGAGTTACGCGGGGCTACGCAACTCGCCCGCCATGCATAAACATGAGCCTTTCCTTGAGCACACAGCAGAGCAGCGACTTCCTTCAGAGTGCGCGGTGGCCAGTCTGTGTGTGGCCTGCAGTGCAGTGTGGGTATTATTACGCACACGTCTTCCAGGCACGCATTCGATCATTGAGGAAAAACCTGTCTGTCTGTAGACGGCAGCGCGTGTGCCGTGCGGCCACGTTTGGCCACTAAAAGCGTATCCTCGGGCAAAGTGTGGTGGGGAGGGGTTGGAGGAGAATAGGGGACGGACGGAAACCACGACAAACCGAGAAAAGTGTCTCGGAGTGAGACGTCACCTCGCCCCACTCCGCCCGCGCGCTCTCTGTGCTCGCTGCCTGGCTGGCATGTGCCACCCTGCATGCCAACCATCACAGCAGCCAAGCTAGGAGCGGGCGAGGGCAGCAAGAACTCAATATGACCACAAGCCTGGCCTGTTGGCAACGTCTCGGTGGAACGTCGTCCACAGCCATCCACCAGGGAGAGAAGTTAGAAGGATCAGGTAAGGAGACAGAGAAGAAGGGCACGATGAAAGGAAAGACAGAACTAGGGCCACTTTGAGATGAGAGGGAGAATAGAGAAGAAGATGTGATCAGAAACACACAAAAGCAGGAAAACTGTCATCTCTGGTAAGAGAAATGAAGAGGAGCGTTCACGCCGACACTGTGATCCTCCATAGCTAAATGGATAGAGTTGACTGTAACTAGAGTTACTTAGGTTCTGGCAACTTTAGGAACTGGGGAGAAGTTAGAGGCAACTTTGGTATTTTTCAGGCAAATATAGGAAACTGGAAATTTATACTGAATTTTGGATACGGTATTTATAAAAATTAGGGGTGTCAAAAATAATCGATTATAAGATGCATCGCGATGCGGACGTGCACGATTCTGCATCGATTCACAAATGTCAAAAATCGATTATTAAAAAATAAATAAAAAATATATATAATCGAATAAAATATAATGGAAGTAGGCTACATGCATTTGTTTATTTTAATTATGGATCATAATACAATGCAATTCCAAATGCACTTTTATTTTAAAAGTAGCCACACAGTGAGAAAAAAGAAAGTGAGAAAAAATAAATCATGTATTGGGGAAAAAAAGTGATGCATCGATTGAAGATGCATCGAGATGCATCGATAATCGTTTTATAATCGAATCGTAGCCCTCTGAATCGTAATCGAATCGAATCGAATCGTGAGGCCAGTGAAGATTCACAGCCCTAATAAACATTGGTCTTTAATTGACTGTATGCTGGTATTTCACTATCCGACACTGTGTTCTCACAGTTTTCTGGACGAAAAATATAAAAAAAACTGATGAACCCAATAAACATGATTCCATTTTAAGGCAGTGTATCAACTTATTTTGTTTTATTTTATAATAAAATACGTCATATTTTAAAAGAAAAATCATGTCAAAGGAGACAATGAATCCCAGCATGATTGGGTGCACCTGGTGTACTCATTGAGCTTTAGAAGACTCTCTCCCTCCTCAGCTTTTTGCTCTGTTCTTTTGGTTTCATGTAGTTTGTGTTGTTTATTAGTTTGAGCTCATAAATTCTTGTTGTAACTTTTCATTTGCCGTGTGACTCCCTACTTTTGTTACTCCCTTGAGCCTGGTTGTAAGTAACATAAGTCTGGCCCACGGAGGTAACAAAGGAGGAAGTCATACGCCAAAGTAAAAGTTCAAACTATTTATTACCTAAAACTAAGGACTAGATAGACCACACAAACTACATTAAACCAAAGGAACAGAACGAAAAAAAATGTGCATCAGGGAATACTCGAAAGGGAGAGAGACTGAATGCTTTGCAGGTCTTAAGTCCAAAGAGTACACCGAGCCCAGGTGCAGCCAATCAGCCTAACGACCCCCCAAGCTCCTGCAAGACAAGGCCAGGGCCGTTTCTCAATAAGTGTTCTTGTGTGTTCTTGCGTTCTTGTGTCCCTGTGAAACGTCATCAGTCGCAGCCCAAGTACTGTTCCAATACAAAGTTCACATTTCGCCAAGAACGCTTAAAATTCCCGGATGTGTTCTCGACACGCCCACTTTACCGAAGATGCTCTGGTTGGTGACTTGTGTCAACTTGGCAAGGCAGATATCCCAGCATGCATTTCGGCATAAGCAGAGGCAGAACGCAGCAGAGAAGACGCCATAAGCTCCGGAAAGTTTTTTACAATTTAAAGTTTTATTTCATCGCTAAATTAATTTCTGATGACTTTTGATGCCTACAAGCAGGGTAGTAGGTTTCAATAAGTGCCACTTTACGAACATTTATGGCGAAAAATGGCAAAAAGTTCCAGAGCACAATTGGCTGCATCTACATCAGCTGAACTTTTTATTTGTGTAGTACTGCAGGCGGCCTCTGCGCTGGTATTGCGCAATACTCTCAAGAACGCATCGTCTCAAACTGCCAACAGCGTCATGTGTGCTTGTGACTAGAGATGCTGCGATCCGATCATGTGATCGGATATCGGCGCGATATCAGCCAAAAAACATGGATCGGATCGGATCGGATTCCAGCGAAAATGACCGATCCATGGCTCCGATATAAGCACTCCATTCCATGACTCCGCTCCAGGATTTCTATCCAGCATGCAGCACACTGAGGCTGCGTTGAACCTAGGATGGCCAGGGCCAAAACGTTGTCTTGCTTCAACATACATCGCATCGCATCAACCATTTCCACCCGCAGGTTTGAGGAGTAGCTAACATAAACGTCAGATAAATACTCTCTATAGGCTAACGTTACCCACTGAGGCAGCTAACATGGCTAATTAGCTAGCTAACAGCAGCTATCTTTCTCCTCTAACTAACGTTAATGACACGTTAGTTGACTGAGCGAACGGCGCTGTACAGCAGGTCGTTATCAAAAACGTATTGCACTGAAGAGAAGTAACATTAGATAATGACGAAAGACTCCTCCAATCTGGCAGTGGAAATGTATGCACAAACTTTGCGTGTAACTTTGCGAGACTCAACCGAATGACTGATGAGTCTCGCGTTGAGGCTAGGATGGCCAGGGCTTAGATCTGCGTGAGCACGACCCGTCGTAATTTGTCCAATTCAAGGTACATTAAAACGTTGTCTTGCTTCAACATACATCGCATCGCATAAACCATTTCCACCCGCAGGTTTGAGGAGTAGCTAACATAAACGTCAGATAAATACTCTCTATAGGCTAACGTTACCCACTGAGGCAGCTAACATGGCTAATTAGCTAGCTAACACCAGCTATCTTTCTCCTCTAAACTAACGTTAACGACACGTAACAGTTGACTGAGCGAACGGCGCTGTACAGCAGGTCGTTATCATAACGTATTGCACTGAAGAGAAGTAACATTAGAAAATGACAAAATACTCCTCCAATCTGGCAGTGGAAATGTATGCACAAACTTTGTGTGTGTGTGAGAAACAGAAACACGGACAGGGCTGTGTGTGTGTGTGTGTGTGTGTGTGTGTGTGTGTGTGTGTGTGTGTGTGTGTGTGTGTGTGTGTGTGTGTGTGAGAGAGAGAGAGAGAGAGAGACAGGGACAGGGCTGTGTGTGTATGTGTCCTGTGTGAGACAGAGTGGGGGTGTATGTGTGAGGAAACAATAATTATTTGTGTCCAGTGTTCACCCATTACAAAATAAGTGTGTATTTGATTGTTATGTTTTAGTTTTACATCAAATTAATTAGATGAACTAAATCGTTTACATACTATATTACCAAAGCACACACATACATACCTAACCCCAAAAATGTTTGTTGCCTGCTAGCTATCAGACAGCATAGAGAGGCTTAAATATGTGCTGTATCGGTATCGGATCGAAATCGGTATCGAATCGGGTATCGAAATTTGATCGGAATCGGATCGGTTTTGAGGCTAAAATATCGGAATCGGATCGGAATTGAAAAATCTCGATCGCAGCATCTCTACTTGTGACCTAGCAAGTTCATTCTTCCAAGAACGACTAGCAAGAACGTTCTCCCCAAGAACCCAAGAACAAGAATGCATTCTTGGTATTGAGAAACGGCCCAGGAGTGTGTGTGTGGGGGGGGGGTGACAGTGGTGTCCTGTCATCCCGTGTGGGAGGGGCCAGATGTTTGGCATGGCACAGTGAGATATCACCACACCATCACTAGGGATGGGACCGATCCGATACTGACATAATTCCCGAATCGGATTGGAAAAAAAGTAATAATAATTGCAATTCCAGCGCGGGCCGCTGGCCGTAATTTGCCCATGTATAATAGTATCCTTCTTTGCCTTGGATATTTTCTTAATTGTATCTGCTTTTTGCAAGGTATATTTAAAAAAAAATCTTTAATTGGCCAAATCTTTGCCTACACTGTATATTCAAAAAAAATATTGGTATCGGAATAATATCGGTATCGGCAGATATCCAAATTCAGGTTTTGACTCTGAAGAAGACGCAGTGCGCGTCGAAACGTCAGTTTTGTACCTTTATTAAATTTATTTAAGTGACTTCGTGTGCTCCAGCTCACTCATTGGGTTAGTCCTTTTGGAAGTGGCCCATTGACCTGTTTACATCCAAATTCAGGTATCGGAATCGGATCGGAAGTGAAACATTTTGGATCGGTGCATCCCTAACCATCACCCAGGTGGAAGAGACTGTGTGCGTCTCAACACTGCTGCTATTCTCCACATGCCGCCTCTATTTTACAAATACATGTTCAAGTTTGGTTGACTTTCATCGGGTTTTGGTTGTCAATTTGGCCAAACATTTCAGCACCTTCCCCTCATCAATATAGGTTGAGTCGATGTCTCGTCATAGACGCTGGGGTAGCTGGCTGGGGGGCGTGGACGTCAGGGTGGGGCAAATCCTCCCGTTCTCCCTATTCAGCATAGTTAGCATTTAGCTGCTAGCCCAGCCCAGGCAGACACAATCGGGGATTTAACCCCGCAGGAAACGCACATCTGATTCTGAACATGTACCTGCTCTAGAATCCCCGATCCTGTAGTGTAGAGCCGCAGCACCGTCTTTTGGTGAGTCAGCCCATTGAGATATATGGGGGGTTTTACCCCACCCGCGCACCAGCCGTAGTAACATTTTGTGGGCGTTCATTACCACACAGACTGACTGTATCTATGCCAAGGCTGTACGGCTGAGGTTCTGTCTTCTTCACTAGACAGTCTATGTACCTTCCCAGTATGAACTGATTGGATGCAAAAGCAATATTTTTTCCTACATGAAACCCATAATAATCCCTCTGCTTTGAGTTAATAAGGATGATGGCAATGCACCGCTGATTTCTATCCTGCAAATCAGTGAAAAGCCTCAAGACGTCGGGACAAGAGTGCAACTGGGGAGAGAAATGAAAGCAAAACGGGGTATTTGTTTGTATCGACACGTCTGCCTGATATCGAGCGAGAGAGAGAGAGAGAGAATACGGGCAGTTGTAGAGAAGCACATTTGAATTAATATACAAGCTGGATTTATTAAGATTCATCCCAAAACGTAAAAATTACCAGAAAAAAGTTGCCATTAAAGATGAGGCTAACCGCAATATTACCTCCCTTATAGAAACACTGCAAGGGTGAGGGGTTTGATTTCCACTGGGGCCTCAGTCTGATGCTAAAAAACCGGATAGCCAATACAACATACAATATAGATAGATGATCTTCTTATGGGAACAACAGCACACACACCCGTGTCAGTTGTGTGTGTGTGTGTGTGTGTGTGTGTGTGCGGGGGGGGGGGGGGGGGGGGGGGGGTGATGTTTCCTCAGCTCCTGCCTGAGAGGCATGGGCAGGAAAGACTAACAACAGAGGGAACTCCTCATCTTCACTAAGTTCACTGACCAAGATGAGCTGTCTTTACCCGCTGAGCTGCTGCCCCCAAGACGCCCCCCGCTGGAGGCACAAGGCAGGGCAGGGCTGCTCCCTACTCTGTGTGTGTAGTCTGGTAGAGTTGGGTGGGTCACATCAGTCTGGGCTTGCAAGTGCATGCGTGCGTACACTCACGCCCGCGCGCGCACACACACACACACGCACGCACGCACACACACACACACACACACACACACGATCTGTCTTTGACATGGGAGAGCTTAATGACAGAGGCAGAAAAGCCAAAGAAAAGGCTTCCTCGTCTCTCTCTCTCTCCTCCTTCTTTCCCTCTGTCTCTCTCCCTTTTGACCGCACCTCTCTCTCTCTCGCTCGCTCTCTCTCCTCTTTCTCTCCCTCTGTCTCTCTCCCTTTTGACCGCACCTCTCTCTCTCGCTCTCTCTCTCTCCTCTTTCTCTCTCTCTCTCCCTTTTGACCGCACCTCTCTCTCTCTCGCTCACTCTCTCTCCTCTTTCTCTCCCTCTGTCTCTCTCCCTTTTGACCGCACCTCTCTCTCTCTCGCTCGCTCTCTCTCCTCTTTCTCTCTCTCCCTTTTGACCGCACCTCTCTCTCTCTCGCTCGCTCTCTCTCCTCTTTCTCTCCCTCTGTCTCTCCCTTTTGACGGCACCTCTCTCTCTCTCTCTCGCTCTCTCTCCTCTTTCTTTCCCTCTGTCTCTCTCCCTTTTGACCGCACCTCTCTCTCTCTCTCTCACTCGCTCTCTCTCTCTCTTGCTCTCTCTCCTCTTTCTTTCCCTCTGTCTCTCTCCCTTTTGACCGCACCTCTCTCTCTCACTCGCTCTCTCTCCTCTTTCTTTCCCTCTGTCTCTCTCCCTTTTGACCGCACCTCTCTCTCTCTCTCTCTCTTGTTCTCTCTCCTCTTTCTTTCCCTCTGTCTCTCTCCCTTTTGACCGCACCTCTCTCTCTCTCTCTCTCTCTCTCGCTCTCTCTCTCGCTCTCTCTCCTCTTTCTTTCCCTCTGTCTCTCTCCCTTTTGACCGCACCTCTCTCTCACTCGCTCGCTCTCCTCTTTCTCTCCCTCTGTCTCTCTCCCTTTTGACCGCACCTCTCTCTCTCACTCGCTCGCTCTCCTCTTTCTCTCCCTCTGTCTCTCTCCCTTTTGACCGCACCTCTCTCTCACTCGCTCGCTCTCCTCTTTCTCTCCCTCTGTCTCTCTCCCTTTTGACCGCACCTCTCTCTCTCACTCGCTCGCTCTCCTCTTTCTCTCCCTCTGTCTCTCTCCCTTTTGACCGCACTCTGCGACATCAATGCTCCATATGGACGGGAGCTCTCTGGACACAGACGTTTTCAACTCGTCAGGCCTGGCACTCGACCAATTAAGACATTTAGAGACGCACACACTCAGTCGCACAGTTTAACTGTACACGTTAACGAGTCTGTGTGTAATCATCTATCTGGCACACAGGCTGGAACATACTGAGCAAATACACACAGCATTACTCATGCACACGCACACCTACAGTATCACGTTCACAAATCTGATACAAAGTAATGATAATATTCCAAATGCCTCACTAAAAGTGAAATCTCTGTGCAACAATGTATCCACACACGCACAGACACACGTGCACGCACGCACGCACACACACACACGCGCACTAGGGCTGTGAATCTTCACGATTCGATTACGATTCAGAGGGCTACGATTCGATTCGATTGCGATTATCGATGCATCTCGATGCATCTTAAATCGATGCATCACTTTTCCCCCCCAATACACGATTTTTTTTTTCTCACTTTCTTTTTTCTCACTGTGTGGCTACTTTTAAAATAAAAGTGCATTTGGAATTGCATTGTATTATGATCCATAATTAAAATAAACAACTGCATGTACTTCCATTATATTTTATTTGATTATTAAAAAAATAATAATAATAATAATAATTAAATAATAGATTTTTGACATTTGTGAATCGATGCAGAATCGTGCACGTCCGCATCGCGATGCATCTTATAATCGATTATTTTTGACACCCCTAACGTGCGCACACACACACACACGATGTGTGTTCCATCTTTTGTGGAGTGTCCTCTCTGTGAATGCTCCAGCTCTGGTTGTGTGTGTGGGGGGGGGAGCTGCCACCTGCCTCCATTCAGTGTTCAGATAACAGGAGCTCTAAATTGGGTTACTCCCGACACTCGTGATCCGTCGCAGTGGATCTACAGAGAGGTTAGAAGATTGAAGTGAATTGCCTCAATTTCAAAAATCCAATAGAGAATCTAGTTGGTGTTACAGTGCAGCAGCAGATTAAATGGCTTCACCCCTGTCGTCTCTATAGACCTGGCTTATGAGTCCAGAAAAAACGAGACTGCTCGAGCTCTACACGTTGGGTCTGGATTTATTGTCGGGGGGTTTGGGGTGATTTCTGGGCCCCCTGTTCTCTATTCAGACAGATGTGATGGTGGGAACCCCCCCTGAAGCACTGTTTTAACAGCCCTTACTTAGGTAGGTTATGGAGAGAGACAGCAAGGCAGCCACTTCACTAAGATACCAGCTACATCCCCACAAACCCAACAGCCTGCTTTCAGCCAAATGCTGGTTAAATTTGGCTGTGGCCGTTTAGTTTGTCTCCTCCACCAGCAAACACCCACTTTTGAGGTCCTATTCTTCTCTAAAAGTCTTTAATATTGTGGCTGCTGAATTTTGAGATGAGCTACTGTGCAAAATATATATATATATATATATATTAAAAAGAATGACTGCGCCCTTCTTACATACTCTCTCTGATAAAGGACTATGGTTCTATGTATGCTTGCCCAACCGATATATCGGTCCACCGATATTATCGGCCGATAACCGATATATCGGTATCGGCCGATATGTTGGCCAATATTTATTTCTTTTTTTAAGTTATAGACAGCATGTTATTATGTATATTTGCCCCTTTTTCTTAACTCAAGTTATATATATTTGTTCTATTTGTGTTTTTGTATTTCTAGTTATTTATCATTATTAAATTCCCAGTGAAGTTTACCGTTTCATTGCATTGATGTCAATTTGGACAATAAAATGTATTGATGACTGATGAGCTGTAAAATATCCTGCCTACATTACACATCTCAAGTCATGTCAAGTCATATCTTTGTCAAGTGTTTGATATTTGAGGGATCATTGCAAAAACATTGCATAATATAATATAAGAATATCGGCCGATATATCGATGTCGGAATTTTTTTTTACTCTCTAATATCGGTATCGGCCTCAAATCGGTCGGGCTCTAATTCTATGAACAAGCATGATTTCACTATGATTTATCCCAGTAGGATACAGTTGGAGAAATACAATGTATGCATACAAAGAAATGAGTTTGCTCACACTGCCGTCGGACCTTTGAAACCAGACTTGCAAGTGGCTCGTTTGCATTGCGATCGGAGGTGTTAGTTTACGTAATCGGGGCACAATCCAACCACAATCGTATTTACAGTTTTATTATAAAAATCAGACCCCCCAAAAAATGGTTTGAGTACCTGGCAAGGTTTCTGGTGGAAAAGACCAAACCTCTTGAAAAAAAAAGAGTCCCCAACAGCTCACTCACATGAGCGACGAAAAACAGGAAAAAGGTCATTGACGACTGCGATTGAAGTAATTGCGGCCGCGGGGAGAGACGCGTAACGGACGTTTTCGGGTGCCAAGCGCGCACACGCAATGTGATCTCATCAAACGAGAGGCCTTTATGATCAGATCTTAAAAATCGCACTGAAGCGACAAGTGTAAGTAGCGTAGCCAAAGAGCCACAAAGAGTGGCTGGAGTGGAGGGGTGAGACGGAGGGTGGTGTGCTGGGGGGGAGGCTGTCAAAAGAGAGAGAGGGAGAGAGAGAGAGAGAGAGAGAGAGAGAGAGAGAGGGAGGGGGGGGGACGAGGGAGCCATGAACCCTCAATGAACCACCCCTCCCCCCTCCTCCCTCCTCCCCCCTGCTCTCTGCTGAGCTGATGACTCATTGTTGGAAGGAAAGGGAACCTAGAGGGACAGAACGTGGGGAGTCCGGACAGAGCGCTCCAACATGGTCCAAAAGCCTGCCAGCTTTATACTACATTGTGCATCTGTAGTAGGGATGTCACGATACTAGAATTTCTACTTCGATACCGATACCCAGGAAAATATCGATACTCGGTACCATTTTCGATACCACGCGGCGGCATGACAACACATCAAGAGGCATAAAAAATAAACAAAGACAGATGGACGGACAGATGCACGCTTCTCCATAATCTAGGCCTGATAAAACTCATTAGAAACTAGTCATCAGCCTATCAGGACACAACAGATTACACCTGCTCTAGTCATCAGCCTATCAGAATACTTTGAATTTGTTGAAGCAAAAGATACCCACCAATGACTGGGAGGGAGAAATCAGTGGTATGTTTGATTTTTCATTAAGAGAATGCACTGCTGAATCTGATATTGATACAGTTGCAAATGAGTATTGTATCCGACATCCGTTTCAAATTTTTAGTATTGATACTTATCGATACTATCGCGATACCTGTTGCAAATGAGTATTGTATCCGTTTAAAATTTTTAGTATTGACTTTTATCAATACTATCGATACTTTTGACAACCCTAATCTGTAGTGTAGCTGATGCTCTTGTCCTTGGACTTGTAGTGAGTGAGCAGGTTGCTGCTCAAGGAGAGGACAACAGGGCACAGGGGGCTGCCGGCGCCTAAACACTGCGGAGACCAGGGGTTCAATTCCCGGCCGTCAGTGGCACTTCCGGCTACAGACACAATAAGGTCGTGTGTGTGTGTGCGTGCGGGTGGGAAGCCAGTGGGGGTAACAACCAGTCCTGGTAACAGCTCCAGTGATCCTCCCACCCGCGGCTACGTCCTGCCAGTGAAACTCCTCGCGGTCAGGTGAAAAGAAGCGGCTGCTGGCACATGTTATCGGAGGAAGGATGTGCTAGTCTACGGCTCTCTCCACCAGATCGGAAGAGGGGTTGGAGCAATGACCAGGACAGCAGGGGAAATTGGCCAAGCACAACTGGGAGACAAATCCATAAGAAATAAAATAAAACAAATTTAAATGAAATACAATTTAAATAAGCAATTAAGCAATTAGGCTAATTGTCTCTGTGATTTGGAATTTGCATTAGTCCATATATTGTGATTACATTTTCTTCCCATGATTAAATGTTCAGCTCTAGTTCTGATTACACAACAGTCTATCTATCTACACTACTACACTAGAGCATGAATCCTACGCAGGTCACACTGATGATCACCAGACAGTCAAGAATATATAATACGCATAAATCATAGTCAAGTTAAGAGACACCTTTCCAAATTTCACGTTGAATTTTTTCGATGATCCCCTTGCCTTCTCATGGGGGTGGAATTCTCTCGTGCAGCAGCTGGCAGGGGTTCAGCGTCTGGCTGGAGCCCAGGTGAACAGGAAGGATGCTCGAACCCACAGTCTCATCTCCTCACCATGCCACTGTGACCCAATGTCTCAGTCATCTCGCTCCACCACGGTTCACACTGTGGGGAGAGGTTCCTGTGCTGCTGTTGCTTTAATTATCCAACAACACAACTAACCTCACACATGTCAAGGCATGGCTCACTGAAACCACAACCGCTGCGAGGTGCTCGATAGCTCGCCCCCTGTGGGTTCGGACGGGGAATAGCGGCAATGCTACCAGGGAGGCAGGCAGGGTTGCTGAAGTAGAAGGATCCCATCACAGAATGTGGCCTGGCAAAGACACTGAAAAACTCTCATCACAAGTGTCAATGTGTCATTCCTTTAGCATTGGGAAGAAGTGCAGTGACCCGTGAGTACAGATGGTCCCTTTACTAAAAAGGTCACGGGTTCAATCCCCCAAAAACAGCCAGTGTGTCTATTAACCCCTGTGTCTAATAAAAGTCTTCTCCAGCGGGACCCAGAAAGCCACATTTACTCGTTGAAACGTTGAAAGTGAAACGTTTGCAACAGTGTTCACTGTTCACAGCGTGGATGATGCAGTGACAGACAGAAGCGTGTTTGTTTGCGGTGTTGTTATTTTATTCTGATGATTTATTTGTATTTTGCAGTCATGGGTGTGTGCCATATTGTCAACTGGAGAATTTGTTTATTTCAAGTATTTTTAATTGGTCCGCCCCCTCTCCTCATCTCATTTTTTCCATTCTAGTGGTTTCAATCAGGAGACTGAACTCTTGGCAGAGTAAAGAGGTCACATTATAGTCATTTATAGACACGGAGCTGACGAGGCAGACAACAAACTAGGCTACAGAGCAACTTCAGGGGAAAAAAGCCCTGTCATTGGTTTCAATCTGAAAACAGACATTTTGGCACAATGAACGAAGAGATCATATAAATACTAGGGCCGGGACTTTAACGCGTTAATTTTTCGGCGATTAATTAATCTTAATTAACGCGTTAAAGTCCCGGCCCTAGTATTTATATGATCTCTTCGTTCATTGTGCCAAAATGTCTGTTTTTGTTAAAAAAATTAACGCATTTTAATCGCACTTTTTTTCCTCCTACCATCCTCCTACCTCTTCTCCTCCCAGAGGGATCTTCAACCTCCGCTGCTGCCAGAATTGGCAATAATCTGGCTCTCGTGTTCACATCAACAACATCAAACAGACAGAACCAGCTGGCTACCGTCCGTGTGATCGTTGGCGTCCTGAACTGTGCTGCACGCGACTGCAGGGGGAAACAAAACGAAGCGCACGAGAAAACTCGCTGTGCGCTGTGTTTTGTGCACAATGGAAGAAAGCGCTCTCCACATGATTTCCAAAGCGTTCACACACGTCCTGTGTGAACGCACACGTCCTGTGTGAACACCGCCTTAGGAGGCTGAATAATGCTTTTTCTTTTAATGATAGAAGGAGCTGTCGATCAGCACCACACAGAAATCAGAAAACTAACAGTGAGAGGCTGGCTGCAATAGGCTAATTAACAAATAATTGATTACAAATTAAATAACTATCATTTAATAGATCAAATACATTCTGACATAATCATAATATTACATCCCGCCCCCCACCCCCCCACGGAGATTGTAAAATGTACAAATGGTAATACCTTTGCGGCCCACCAGTGTGTTCGATACATTCGGAAGTCGATACAGTCAGTGTATCCGTGCTTAACAGACGCAAGCAGTCCGGGCGAAACAGACTAAACGCTGCGCTGCCCCCTTATGGCTCCAACATGGCGTCTGCGCCGGGACCGGTGGACACAGCAACATGTATATACACACACACAGCAACATGTATATACACACACAGCAACATGTATATACACACACACAGCAACATGTATATACACACACAGCAACATGTATATACACACACACAGCAACATGTATACACACACACAGCAACATGTATATACACACACAGCAACATGTATATACACACACACAGCAACATGTATATACACACACAGCAACATGTATATACACACACACAGCAACATGTATATACACACACAGCAACATGTATATACACACACACAGCAACATGTATACACACACACAGCAACATGTATATACACACACACAGCAACATGTATATACACACACAGCAACATGTATATACACACACAGCAACATGTATATACACACACAGAATCAAATGGACCGGTGGACACAGCAACATGTATATACACACACACAGCAACATGTATATACACACACAGCAACATGTATATACACACACACAGCAACATGTATATACACACACAGCAACATGTATATACACACACACAGCAACATGTATATACACACACACAGCAACATGTATATACACACACAGCAACATGTATATACACACACACAGCAACATGTATATACACACACAGCAACATGTATATACACACACAGCAACATGTATATACACACACACACAGCAACATGTATATACACACACAGCAACATGTATATACACACACAGGGACCGGTGGACACAGCAACATGTATATACACACACAGAATCAAATGGACCGGTGGACACAGCAACATGTATATACACACACACAGCAACATGTATATACACACACACAGCAACATGTATATACACACACAGGGACCGGTGGACACAGCAACATGTATATACACACACAGAATCAAATGGACCGGTGGACACAGCAACATGTATATACACACACAGGGACCGGTGGACACAGCAACATGTATATACACACACACAGCAACATGTATATACACACACACAGCAACATGTATATACACACACACAGCAACATGTATATACACACACACAGCAACATGTATATACACACACAGCAACATGTATATACACACACACAGCAACATGTATATACACACACAGCAACATGTATATACACACACACAGCAACATGTATATACACACACAGCAACATGTATATACACACACACAGCAACATGTATATACACACACACAGCAACATGTATATACACACACACAGCAACATGTATATACACACACAGCAACATGTATATACACACACAGCAACATGTATATACACACACAGCAACATGTATATACACACACAGCAACATGTATATACACACACAGCAACATGTATATACACACACAGCAACATGTATATACACACACAGAATCAAATAGCTTTGTGTCAACTAACTCCCAACATACGCACACATCTAAAAAAAACACATCAAAAACGCGTCTGGTGGACACTGGGCCTAACGACAGCCTCGGCTAAACGCATTAAGTTCAAGTGTAATTGGCCATAAGTAAGTCTCGCTCTGCTCTGCTCTGCCCTGCCCTCGCCTCAAACCACCCTGAGGACCGACTGCACTGCCACGAGACGAAAAATAGAATTCCTGGCAGAGCAAGACGAGAGCGAGAGACAGTGAGAGACAGAGAGCGAGAGAGAGAGTCAGACATTATGAGAAACCTCAGTGACCTTTAGCCCACATGTTGAGAGAGATCCTCAGCTGCAGAGGCTGTGGTGTGCGTGTGCGTGTACGTGTGTGCGTGTGTGTGTGTGTGTGTGTGTGTGTGTGTGTGTGCGTGTGTGTGTGTGTGTGCGTGACGTGTGCGTGTGTGTGTGTGTGTGTATGTGTGTGTGTGTGTGCGTGTGCATGTTGGCTGCTTGGCAATGACTTTGTCACCTCAAGCCTGCTGTCTGGTGTCTGTTGTTGTCATGACAGTAGAGGGGGGGATGATTTGTTCCTGCTACTTGTTCCTCATCGAAACCCGCTGTCTCTTCCATACGCTCTACTCTTCCATACGCTCTACTCTTCCATACGCTCTACTCTTCCATACGCTCTACTCTTCCATACGCTCTACTCTTCCATACGCTCTACTCTTCCATACGCTCTACTCTTCCATACGCTCTACTCTTCCATACGCTCTACTCTTCCATACGGTCTACTCTTCCATACGCTCTACTCTTCCATACGGTCTACTCTTCCATACGCTCTACTCTTCCATACGGTCTACTCTTGTCATTATTAGCTGCAGTGGAGGAAATTGGGGAAAAAATGCCCCAAGAAATCTCAGAATGCCCCTAAAAACCATGATCGAGGGGGGAAAAAACTGCCCGAAAGATTGTAATAATGAAATCTCTAACACACACTCAGCACCTGCAGGCTGGTTAGCAGAAGAACACAAACATTTGTGAACTAATTGTTCACACTACACAACTTTCTGCACTACTCATTTTTTTAAGTGCCCTCAGAATTTGTGGCGGCAAAGTTGCCCCAAAATATATTTTTTTATTTCCTACACCGATTAGTAGGGCTGTGCAATAAAATCGATACGGCAATATATCGCAATACTTTTTTTTCTGCGATACTGTATCGATACTGTATCGATATTTCCCATATCGATTTTTTTTCACAGCCGTGTGTTCAGTGACACAATAAGAATCCTTTTTATGTCAGTTCGTTCAGTAAGACACTCAACACTCAGTAGTTTTGACTAAATTTGTCCACTCAGTTATCAATATAAAGTGATGTAGATTTTATTACACTACCTGGGTGGTACACAGCGTGTTGTATTTTTAGCTCTATTTTTTAATTTTCAGTAAATTGTGTAGAGTATTGCAATATATCACAATATGTATTGCATCGCAATGTATCACGATACAATTGTATCGTGACCCATGTATATCGTGATACGTATCGTATCGTGAGGTCCTTGCCAATACCCAGCCCTACCGATTAGCTACAACTTGCCCGTGTGAATGGTTGTGTGTAGAGTGTGTGTGTGTGTGTGTGTGTGCGAGTGGTTGTGTGTAGAGTGTGTGTGTGTGTGTGTGTGTGTGTCAGTGGTTGTGTGTAGAGTGTGTATTCCGTCGTCTTCTTCTGGCACAGCCAGCTGTGCAGGTGCTGAGTGTTTGTTAGAGATGGAAATGGACGCGGTTCGCGGTCTTAACTCATTCACCGCCAATGACGTCTTTGACGTGTTATCAGAAATAGCCCTCCCCGCCAATGACGTGTTTGACGTGTTTTTGTTTTTATGAGTGCAGCGCATAGTTGAAACACTTACCCAGCCTGTGACATAGTTTCGGGTCCCTAACCTCAAACTCAAGCCGACAGCACGTTATCAAACACATACCGCAGCTGTTGTTTGAAATTAGGAAGAAGGTGGAAAGGAAACGCGCTTCCTTGTTGCAGAGGAGAAACGCCATTGAAATGCCCCCTCGCCGCGCTGCAGAGCTGATCGACTTGCTGCACAGCAGCGGACATCGAAACCGCAGTAGTCAAACCCGTGACCAACATGATTGATCCTGGTCCCTGGACCCCGTTCCTATGTGCCAGCCCGAAAGAGACGAGACGGAGTCACAACTGTGTGGAGGAGGAGAAGCTGTTCTCCTCCTCCACACAGCCTCGCCACATAAATGGCTTTCACACAGAGGGCTGCGTGCCCTCCAGTGTTGCTCCTGGCCAATCCCAGCGCCACAGGGCGTGGTTATTGCTTATCCTAAGTGGGGTTAGAAATCTAAAAGGGGGATCGTGTGTGTGTGTGTGTGTGTGTGTGTGTGTGTGTCTGTCTGTCTGTCTGTCGGTGTGTCTGTCTGTCTGTCTGTCTGTCTGTCTGTGTGTCTGTCTGTACACTCACTCACACTGAGCAAACTGTATTGTTGAATGTAAAAAAAGCACTTCATATATATATATATATATATATATTTATTTATTTTGTCATTTGTGTCATAATGAATAATATTTACATGTCTGATGTCAATACAGTTCAAAATAAAAGAATTGAGAGCGAGTTCTGCCTGATATTGTGTGCTGTGTACATAAATGCCATTTTCTGCAATTTCTTTTCTCACAGAGACTTTTTGGCTGAAAACAGGGTGTATATAAATGGCTATAAGTAGAGTACAGAACATGCTAAAAGCTCACTTTTTTTTTCCTGGTGAACCCAGAGACGTACATCTTCATTTTGAGGTATTGCAAATCACTCTGGTGCTAATAGATAATTTACTGTGGGTCTTGAAAGATGACCAACAATTATGAAAATCTTTGGCCTGTGCTAAATATTGGCAGTCCTAAACTGGCGGTGAATGAGTTAAAGGGATACACACACAAATGCTGCATCAGGTATCAATGGGTTAAGTGGCATTCTGAGATTTGGGGAGATTGTTGCCCTTGCCCCTGGCTAAGTCTCTACACTGAGAGGAACTAATTTGCCAAATTACCTGACAACAATACCAAAAAATTATAGATTCTAATTTAAAAAAATATATACATTCTACTTTATTATAAAGTAGAATGTATCAAGTTTTTGTGTGATTTTGTGCAGGGTGGGGGAATGAAGTGAACACCAGCCACCTGTAGGACATTTAGCCAAAGTCTGGTTCATTTGTCAACCAGACACTTTGGCAGATGAGAGTTAAGATGATGACTTGAGGTTTCTAGTCTAATCATCTAGCTGGCTGGTAAAACAGTGAAACGTTGCTGGTGATGTGAAGGAGGAACTACTGTGGCCGCGTTGGATCAAAACCAAGACGGCTTCCTTCCATGAGCTCATGCGAGAGACCTCACTTGCATTCTTCAACCGTGCTTCTGCTTCCCGAACGATGGAAACGCTAAGAGAAGAGGACACCAGCACGCTATAACCACAAGTGTGAGAAGATGATCGACCGCAACACCAACAACAACCCTCTCGCATTGTTTCCCCTGCCGCCAAAATCCATCGAATGTTCCGCAAAAACTGACACACACGTCGGTCTTATGACTTCATTGTGATTCTGGGCACAAGCCCGAAAAGCTCCTGATGTCAGCGGCCCACAGGAATGCCAGAAGAGCAGTCTGGCAGCCTTAGTAAAAACAACAAGACAATACAGAGAAACGTCGGGGAGATAACGCTGTGCCTTTCCTGGAACACCCCTCCCTCCCTCCCTCCCTCCCTCCCTCCCCGCTCACGTCTTCTTCCTTCAATATTTGTGCGGACACTCCTGATAACTCCTCTAACCTCTGCCTCTGCCAGGAGGGAGGAAGCAGGCTGTTAAGACTCCCCGGGGGCTGCCATCACCTGCCTGGGAAAATGCCAGCAGCGCTGCGCTGTCCCTGGAGGCGGGAGGCTGCGCTTGCACCAAATCACGGCCTGAATTTGGGGAGATACGTGGGCTGAAAAAGCCATGAGGCATTGGGGATATTGTTATAGCAATAGTAGTGAAACATGATGGAATTTGAGAGAGAAAATCTAATGGATTTAAATGTGGTCCTACACAAGAGGAATCTGCATATCTGCTATGCTTAAATTAGCCTCAATGAGATCAACAAAGATCTGGCAGAGCCAATAAGAGACAGCCTCAGCAACAACAAAAAAGCAACAGACCCTTTTCACAGCAAGCGTTTTGAGATGGTAAAGCGTAACCAATAGACCAAATCAGCGGGAATGTTTACATTTACTTCCGGGTACCCCTGAGGTCCACACATTATAATGGCGGTGGACGGCACAAACTGACGTGTTGAAGACAAAAACAGACAAAGAAGACAAAAATGGTTCGTCCGTGTTGTGTTGTTGTTTAATATCATTCATAACAACACTTTCACTAACGTTAGTGGAGACCAGACTAGCTAATTTACCTGTTGGACCAGACTAGAGTAGACTTGAAGCTAAATTAAATTGACGTGGCGTCAGTAGCTCTGTCTGTACCAGGCTCTTTCTCGCCGAGAAGAGCCTGGTGACGCGAGGTTACTCTGTCTGTAACGTAAAAAAACAGCGAGTTTGACAGACAAACAAACGTTATTAGCTAGCTAACACTACATAAAACAAACGCAGAAGAAAGGCTAGATACGTCAGACAAGCATGTTTACCAACCGTTTAACCATTTAAATTGAAAGTAGTCGGCCGAAAACAACGAGAGGGTTTGACAGCATTTATTTGACAACACGCACATTTAAACCTGCCGCCTTCCCCAAGTGGTACCCGGAAGTAAATTTGTTTACATGGTGACGTCACGGTGATTTGGTCTATACCGTAACGACGGTTCCATTCCATTTAGGTGTTCCACCCTCATTAACGTTACCGGTTACACACACCTGTGTTACTTCCTGCTTTACCACCACCCCAAAACGGCTGCTGTGAGAAGGGCCTATAACGTGGCTTAATCAACAACACACAGCTATTGCTTTCATCAGAGAGCCATTTAGCCGTTACCTTGAGAGAGAGAGAGAGAGAGGAGACATTCTGTGCTGAGAGTGTCAGCAGATCCTTTGTATGGGGCCAGTAGTCATCCCAAGGCTATAGTAGCAACATCTCTTTGAATAGCTTAGCACTCCCTGCTTATCTACTGCAGCAACGCTGGCAGTTTGCTTATGGCCCTGGGAGAGAGGTGTGGTTATCAGGGAGAGAGGTGTGGTTATCAGGGAGAGAGGTGTGGTTATCAGGGAGAGAGGTGTGTTTATCAGGGAGAGAGGTGTGGTTATCAGGGGAGAGAGGTGTGGTTATCAGGGAGAGAGGTGTGGTTATCAGGGAGAGAGGTGTGGTTATCAGGGGAGAGAGGTGTGGTTATCAGGGAGAGAGGTGCGGTTATCAGGGAGAGAGGTGTGGTTATCAGGGGAGAGAGGTGTGGTTATCAGGGAGAGAGGTGTGGTTATCAGCGAGAGAGGTGTGGTTATCAGGGAGAGAGGTGTGGTTATCAGGGAGAGAGGTGTGGTTATCAGGGAGAGAGGTGTGGTTATCAGGGAGAGGAGGTGTGGTTATCAGGGAGAGAGAGGTGTGGTTATCAGGGAGAGAGGTGTGGTTATCAGGGAGAGAGGTGTGTTTATCAGGGAGAGAGGTGTGGTTATCAGGGGAGAGAGGTGTGGTTATCAGGGAGAGGAGGTGTGGTTATCAGGGAGAGAGGTGTGGTTATCAGGGAGAGAGGTGTGGTTATCAGGGGAGAGAGGTGTGGTTATCAGGGAGAGAGGTGCGGTTATCAGCGAGAGAGGTGTGGTTATCAGGGGAGAGAGGTGTGGTTATCAGGGAGAGGAGGTGTGGTTATCAGGGAGAGAGGTGTGGTTATCAGGGAGAGAGGTGTGGTTATCAGGGGAGAGAGGTGTGGTTATCAGGGAGAGAGGTGCGGTTATCAGCGAGAGAGGTGTGGTTATCAAGGAGAGAGGTGCGGTTATCAGGGAGAGAGGTGTGGTTATCAGGGAGAGAGGTGTGGTTATCAGGGAGAGGAGGTGTGGTTATCAGGGAGAGAGGTGTGGTTATCAAGGAGAGAGGTGTGGTTATCAGGGAGAGAGGTGTGGTTATCAGGGAGAGAGGTGTGGTTATCAGGGAGAGAGGTGTGGTTATCAGGGAGAGAGAGGTGTGGTTATCAGGGAGAGAGGTGTGTTTATCAGGGAGAGAGGTGTGGTTATCAGGGGAGAGAGGTGTGGTTATCAGGGAGAGAGGTGTGGTTATCAGGGAGAGAGGTGTGGTTATCAGGGGAGAGAGGTGTGGTTATCAGGGAGAGAGGTGTGGTTATCAGGGGAGAGAGGTGTGGTTATCAGGGAGAGAGGTGTGGTTATCAGGGGAGAGAGGTGTGGTTATCAGGGAGAGAGGTGTGGTTATCAGGGAGAGAGGTGTGGTTATCAGGGGAGAGAGGTGTGGTTATCAGGGAGAGAGGTGCGGTTATCAGCGAGAGAGGTGCGGTTATCAGGGAGAGGAGGTGTGGTTATCTGGGAGAGAGGTGTGGTTATCAGGGAGAGGAGGTGTGGTTATCTGGGAGAGAGGTGTGGTTATCAGGGAGAGAGGTGTGGTTATCAGGGGAGAGAGGTGTGGTTATCAGGGAGAGAGGTGCGGTTATCAGGGAGAGAGGTGTGGTTATCAGGGAGAGAGGTGTGGTTATCAGGGAGAGAGGTGTGGTTATCAAGGAGAAAGGTGCGGTTATCAGGGAGAGAGGTGTGGTTATCAAGGAGAAAGGTGTGGTTATCAGGGAGAGAGGTGTGGTTATCAGGGAGAGAGGTGTGGTTATCAGGGAGAGAGGTGTGGTTATCAAGGAGAAAGGTGTGGTTATCAGGGAGAGAGGTGCGGTTATCAGGGAGAGAGGTGTGGTTATCAGGGAGAGGAGGTGTGGTTATCTGGGAGAGGAGGTGTGGTTATCAGGGAGAGAGGTGTGGTTATCAAGGAGAAAGGTGTGGTTATCAGGGAGAAAGGTGTGGTTATCAGGGAGAGAGGTGTGGTTATCAGGGAGAGAGGTGCGGTTATCAGGGAGAGAGGTGTGGTTATCAAGGAGAGGAGGTGTGGTTATCAGGGAGAGAGGTGTGGTTATCAGGGAGAGGAGGTGTGGTTATCAGGGAGAGAGGTGTGGTTATCAGGGAGAGAGGTGTGGTTATCAGGGAGAGAGGTGTGGTTATCAGGGAGAGAGGTGTGGTTATCAGGGAGAGGAGGTGTGGTTATCAGGGAGAGAGGTGTGGTTATCAGGGAGAAAGGTGTGGTTATCAGGGAGAGGAGGTGTGGTTATCAGGGAGAGAGGTGTGGTTATCAGGGAGAGAGGTGTGGTTATCAGGGAGAGAGGTGTGGTTATCAGGGAGAGAGGTGTGGTTATCTGGGAGAGGAGGTGTGGTTATCTGGGAGAGGAGGTGTGGTTATCAGGGAGAGAGGTGTGGTTATCAGGGAGAGAGGTGTGGTTATCTGGGAGAGAGGTGTGGTTATCTGGGAGAGAGGTGTGGTTATCAGGGAGAGAGGTGTGGTTATCAGGGAGAGAGGTGTGGTTATCAGGGAGAGAGGTGTGGTTATCTGGGAGAGAGGTGTGGTTATCTGGGAGAGAGGTGTGGTTATCAGGGAGAGAGGTGTGGTTATCAGGGAGAGAGGTGTGGTTATCAGGGAGAGAGGTGTGGTTATCAGGGAGAGAGGTGTGGTTATCAGGGAGAGAGGTGTGGTTATCAGGGAGAGAGGTGTGGTTATCAGGGAGAGAGGTGTGGTTATCAGGGAGAGAGGTGTGGTTATCAGGGAGAGAGGTGTGGTTATCTGGGAGAGGAGGTGTGGTTATCAGGGCGAGAGGTGTGGTTATCTGGGGCTTTCCCCGCGCGCAGGGGGATCCTGTGTGTTTGATAGGGATGCACCGATCCACATTTTTTCACTTCCGATCCGATTCCGATACCTGAATTTGGATATTATCTGCCAATACCGATATTATTCCGATACCGATATTTTTCTTGAATATACAGTATAGGCAAAGATTTGGCCAATTAAGATTTCTTTTTTAAATATACCTTGCAAAAAGCAGACAAAATTAAGAAAATATACAAGGCAAAGAAGGATACTATTATACATGGGCAAATTACGGCCAGCGCCCCCTGTGCGGCCCGCGCTGGAATTGCAAAAAAGAAATCCTCTGTATGGAAGAACAAGGCGTAGTGGCGCGGTGAGTCGCAGGCTAACGGAGCGTTCTGACAACACGAGCGAGACACTTGACCATGCTTGTAAGCTCTGACGACAAACCACGGTCGGGAAGGGGGGGGGGGGGGGGGGGGGGGGACGAGGCAATTATCTGAGCCAATAGCATCGGGAAATAAAGATAGTCTCTCTACGCCTACAGGAGATTCAACAGCATGAAGAAGTGGAAAGGAGAGAAGAAACTACAGGAGATTCAACAGCATGAAGAAGTGGAAAGGAGAGAAGAAGAAACTACAGGAGATTCAACAGCATGAAGAAGTGGAAAGGAGAGAAGAAGAAACTACAGGAGATTCAACAGCATGAAGAAGTGGAAAGGAGAGAAGAAGAAACTACAGGAGATTCAACAGCATGAAATCTATTCCCCCCCCCCCCCCCCCCCCCCCCTCTCATTTGCAGTTGCATCAACACAACATGGGAACAGAGTTTGTTTGGAAGAAGCTGAATGGAAGCAGAGTCAGGAGGAGGACGGGGGAATTAGTTCATGTTTTCTGAACCAAACATCCTGACTGGGGGGCGGGCGGGAGAAAGCTGCTGACACGGTGGAAAGCAGCGTTTCCCCCGGCGATGTTGTAATCGTTGCGAGCAGCAAAAGGAACAGAACAGGGGGCAGGAGGAGGAGGAGGAGGAGGAAGGGCTGAGGATGAGGAAACTCTCTGGGAAGAGGAGACGCGAGAGAGGAAGAGAGGAAGAGAGAGTCATGGTGCCGCTCCAAAACAAGAGTACGCGGAGAAGATAGCCTACTTCCCCCCGCGCGGCGGCGGCGGCGTGTTAGCTTTCCGTCCCCCCCCGCCCCCCCGCCCGGGCCTGCTCGCCTTTAGCCGAGCGACGCCAACAACAACAACACCACCGTGAGGAGGACTTGGGCCTCTATCAAACATGACGCCCGCTCTGTTTTCAAAACCACACTGGCTTTTCAGATTGACATCACAATGTTCCCTCTCTCTCTCTCTCTCTCTCTCTCTCTCTTGTCCTCCCGGAGCAACATAGCGGGCAGCGAGGTGTTTTTGGGAGCAACCCGGAGATAAAAAAGTATGAGCTCAGCGTAGCGCATTCCTCGCCTCGCAGTAAGTAAATAAATGCCCCCTCTCGCCACACGGGGCGGCGCTTGCATGAGGAATCTAACCCCCTTATCAGGCCCCCCGGGCGCTGGAGAAAAGGTTAATCAAACACACGATCGATACGGGGGAGCCACCTGCTCCCAAGCAGTAGAGGGGGGGGGGGGGTATGGAGATATAGCATGGTGGTGGTGGGTGGGGCTATTTCACAATCAGACACCTTCTTCTTCTGTGTTCTCACTGAGACACTCTGGTTGACGCACACACACACACACACACACACACACACACACACACACACACACACACACACACACACACACACACACACACACACACACACACACACACACACACACACACACAAAAGCATGTGGCTGACAACCAAGGAGGAGGAGTGCCAGGCTGGCAGTGAGCCAAGTCAAATTACTCAAAAATGTGCATTTGTATCCCCCCCGGGTTTCTCCTGTGGCTGTTCCCCAGAGAGGGAGAGAGAGACAGAGAGAGAGAGACATACAGACAGAGAGGGAGAGAGAGACAGAGAGAGAGAGACATACAGACAGAGAGGGAGAGAGAGACAGAGAGAGACAGACATACAGAGAGGGAGAGAGAGACAGAGAGAGAGAGAGAGAGACATACAGACAGAGAGGGAGAGAGAGACAGAGAGAGAGAGACATACAGACAGAGAGGGAGAGACAGACATACAGACGGAGAGGGAGAAAGAGACAGAGAGAGACAGAGAGAGAGAGACAGAGAGAGACAGACAGACAGAGAGACAGACAGAGAGGGAGAGAGAGAGAGAGACAAACAGAGACAGACAGACAGAGAGACAGAGAGAGAGAATGGCGGGACAAGAGAGACAGACTGAATGGGGTAACTAGAGAAGGAAAGAGAACAGGACATGGAGTGGACTAGGGCGTGTGTGTGTGTGTGTGTGTGTGTGTGTGTGTGTGTGTGCGTGTGGTACTTGATGAAGAGAGTGCAGCACAGCAGCAGCACTCCAGTGTGTGTGTGTGTGTGTGTGTGTGTGTGTGTGTGTGTGTGTGTGTGTGTGTGTGCAGCACAGCAGCAGCACTCCAGCAGCAGACCAGTAGAATATGAACCCTGGGCGATGCTCTGATGCTCTGATGCTCTGATGCTCTCTAGGCTCCGGGGGGGACAATATATCTCCATCATGTGAAGTAATGGATACGCATGAACTTCCAGCACAATAGGTGCTACTGTGTGATGTGAAGAAACCCACCCTAAACATGTCTGCTGCTGTGTGCTGGCACACTTGCTTAGAGACCCCCCCCCCCACCACCACCTACCTCCCACCCACCCGACACACACACCACACACACACACACACACACACACACACACACACACACACACACACACACACACACACACCTTTGAAGATGTGTGTGGCTCCTGGCTGGATATAGGGCAGCTATAGGGATCCTGAGGTGACACACAGATCAGCTTTTTACCAGCTTGTATCACCGCCTCCATCATCGCTAAGCTATCCATCACTACTGCTGCTGCTCAGGTAGAGGAGGGTCTGTGTCTGTGTGATGTGTGTGATATGTGTGTGTGTGATGTTGGGTGTGAGTGTGTGTGATGTTGGGTGTGAGTGTGTGTGTGTGAGTGTGTGTGTGTGTGTGTGTGTGTGTGTGTGATGTTGGGTGTGAGTGTGTGTGAGATGTGTGTGTGTGTGTGTGTGTGTGATGTGTGTGTGTGTGTGTGTGTGTGAGATGTGTGTGAGTGTGTGTGTGTGTGTGTGGTGTGTGTGTGATGTGTGTGATATGTATGTGTGTGTGTGATGTGTGTGATATGTGTGTGTGTGATGTTGGGTGTGAGTGTGTGTGTGAGTGTGTGTGTGTGTGGTGTGTGTGTGTGTGTGTGATGTTGGGTGTGAGTGTGTGTGAGATGTGTGTGTGTGTGTGTGTGTGTGTGTGTGTGTGTGTGTGTGTGTGTGATGTGTGTGTGTGTGTGTGTGTGTGTGTGTGTGTGTGTGTGTATGTGTGTGTGTGTGTGTGTGTGTGTGTGTGGGTGGTGGAGGCTGCTGGTGACTGAAATCGGTGTCTCTTTTAACTCGAGCCCCACAGCCAGCGCCATCATAAAGGTCAGCGCTTCGACATCTGCTGCTCTCCCCCTGAACCTCCTTTCATACGAGGGGAGCGGGGAAGAGGAGAAGACCCCGGGGAACGGACACGCACACACGCACACACACACACACACACACACACACACATATTCAATCTTGTGTTGTGTGTGGATAAAAAAAAAACGTGCACTCTCTTCCACCACGCGCACTCACTTGAACACCGCGTCAACAACACAGCCCCGGAGCGAACCCGCACCACGCCCGTGCGTACGGCCGTGCTAACAAACACAAGCGCGCCGCCCACGTCGGCTTGTCTCTCAGAAGACAAGGCTCAGTGGTGTCATTACACCAGCAAAGAGAGGCTTGCCTTTTGGCCCGACAGATTCCACTTCTTTTTTTCCGGGGGGTGGAGGAAGAGAGAGAGAGAGAGGGGGTGGAGGGAGAGAGAGAGAGACAGAGAGAGAGAGAGAGAGAGGGGGGGGTGGAGAGAGAGAGAGAGAGAGAGGAGGGTGGAGGGAGAGAGACAGAGAGAGAGAGAGAGAGAGAGAGAGGGGGGGGGGGTGGAGGGAGAGAGAGAGAGGGTGGAGGGAGAGAGACAGAGAGAGAGAGAGAGAGAGAGAGAGAGGGGGGGGTGGAGGGAGAGAGAGAGAGAGGGGTGAGGGAGAGAGAGAGAGGGGGGTGGAGGGAGAGAGAGAGAGACAGAGAGACAGAGAGAGAGAGAGAGAGAGAGAGAGAGAGAGAGGGGGGGGGTGAGAGAGAGAGAGAGAGAGAGGGGTGGAGGGAGAGAGACAGAGAGAGAGAGAGAGAGAGAGAGAGAGGGGGGGGGGGTGGAGGGAGAGAGAGAGAGGGGGGGAGGGAGGAGAGAGAGAGAGAGAGAGAGGGGGGGGTGGAGGGAGAGAGAGAGAGAGAGAGAGACAGAGAGAGGAGAGAGAGAGAGAGAGAGAGAGGGGGGTGGAGGGGAGAGAGAGAGAGAGAGAGAGAGAGAGAGAGGAGTGAGAGAGAGAGAGAGAGAGAGAGAGAGAGGGGTGGAGGGAGAGAGACAGAGAGAGAGAGAGAGAGAGAGAGAGAGAGAGAGAGAGAGAGAGAGAGGGGTGGAGGGAGAGAGACAGAGAGACAGAGAGAGAGAGAGGAGAGAGAGAGGAGCTAAATGGAGTCCCGTCCCCCCGGGGGCAGAGAGAGCAGAGGCAGCGGCGCCGTGTTGAAATAAGTGATTCATGCTTTTATCATCCAGGTGAACAGAACAGTGTCTGCTCTTTCAGAGCGCTCACACTCACTTTCTCTGCCAGAGACGATGGAGCGGGGAGAAAGAATTACGAGCAACCATTATCATCGTCTCTTTTTTTCCACGTCTCTGTGTTTCAGGAGATATTTGCCGCGTTATCTTATTGTAGCGACGCATTGTGCGAGGTTATGGATGATAAGACCAGCAGGCTAAG